>NW_027364785.1:0-175864 GCF_046119375.1 Phyllobates terribilis
TGAAATTTTTTGCTTTTTCCTGCTCCTCTTAGCATGATAAAGAAGATTCAAAGAGAGTGAGATGCCAGCTCCTTTCATTCAGTCAGTAGCTTCAATCATTTCTGGACGTTTTTCAATGGCAAAAATCAATGAATATTGTAAATGCACAAACAGTAATTTCTCCGCATTGCAAGGTGCAATTCTGAAATTTTTTGCTTTTTCCTGCTCCTCTTAGCATGATAAAGAAGATTCAAAGAGAGTGAGATGCCAGCTCCTTTCATTCAGTCACTAGCTTCAATCATTTCTGGTATATGAATAACATGATGTTTTTCAATGGCAAAAATCAATGAATATTGTAAATGCACAAACAGTAATTTCTCCGCATTGCAAGTTGCAATTCTGAAATTTTTTGCTTTTTCCTGCTCCTCTTAGCATGATAAAGAAGATTCAAAGAGAGTGAGATGCCAGCTCCTTTCATTCAGTCAGTAGCTTCAATCATTTCTGGACGTTTTTCAATGGCAAAAATCAATGAATATTGTAAATGCACAAACAGTAATTTCTCCGCATTGCAAGGTGCAATTCTGAAATTTTTTGCTTTTTCCTGCTCCTCTTAGCATGATAAAGAAGATTCAAAGAGAGTGAGATGCCAGCTCCTTTCATTCAGTCAGTAGCTTCAATCATTTCTGGATGTTTTTCAATGGCAAAAATCAATGAATATTGTAAATGCACAAACAGTAATTTCTCCGCATTGCAAGGTGCAATTCTGAAATTTCTTGCATTTTCCTGCTCCTCTTAGCATGATAAAGAAGATTCAAAGAGAGTGAGATGCCAGCTCCTTTCATTCAGTCAGTAGCTTCAATCATTTCTGGACGTTTTTCAATGGCAAAAATCAATGAATATTGTAAATGCACAAACAGTAATTTCTCCGCATTGCAAGGTGCAATTCTGAAATTTTTTGCTTTTTCCTGCTCCTCTTAGCATGATAAAGAAGATTCAAAGAGAGTGAGATGCCAGCTCCTTTCATTCAGTCGGTAGCTTCAAACATTTCTGGTATATGAATAACATGATGTTTTTCAATGGCAAAAATCAATGAATATTGTAAATGCACAAACAGTAATTTCTCCGCATTGCAAGGTGCAATTCTGAAATTTTTTGCTTTTTCCTGCTCCTCTTAGCATGATAAAGAAGATTCAAAGAGAGTGAGATGCCAGCTCCTTTCATTCAGTCAGTAGCTTCAATCATTTCTGGTATATGAATAACATGATGTTTTTCAATGGCAAAAATCAATGAATATTGTAAATGCACAAACAGTAATTTCTCCGCATTGCAAGTTGCAATTCTGAAATTTTTTGCTTTTTCCTGCTCCTCTTAGCATGATAAAGAAGATTCAAAGAGAGTGAGATGCCAGCTCCTTTCATTCAGTCAGTAGCTTCAATCATTTCTGGACGTTTTTCAATGGCAAAAATCAATGAATATTGTAAATGCACAAACAGTAATTTCTCCGCATTGCAAGGTGCAATTCTGAAATTTTTTGCTTTTTCCTGCTCCTCTTAGCATGATAAAGAAGATTCAAAGAGAGTGAGATGCCAGCTCCTTTCATTCAGTCAGTAGCTTCAATCATTTCTGGACGTTTTTCAATGGCAAAAATCAATGAATATTGTAAATGCACAAACAGTAATTTCTCCGCATTGCAAGGTGCAATTCTGAAATTTTTTGCTTTTTCCTGCTCCTCTTAGCATGATAAAGAAGATTCAAAGAGAGTGAGATGCCAGCTCCTTTCATTCAGTCAGTAGCTTCAAACATTTCTGGTATATGAATAACATGATGTTTTTCAATGGCAAAAATCAATGAATATTGTAAAAGCACAAACAGTAATTTCTCCGCATTGCAAGGTGCAATTCTGAAATTTTTTGCTTTTTCCTGCTCCTCTTAGCATGATAAAGAAGATTCAAAGAGAGTGAGATGCCAGCTCCTTTCATTCAGTCAGTAGCTTCAATCATTTCTGGACGTTTTTCAATGGCAAAAATCAATGAATATTGTAAATGCACAAACAGTAATTTCTCCGCATTGCAAGGTGCAATTCTGAAATTTTTTGCTTTTTCCTGCTCCTCTTAGCATGATAAAGAAGATTCAAAGAGAGTGAGATGCCAGCTCCTTTCATTCAGTCAGCAGCTTCAATCATTTCTGGACATTTTTCAATGGCAAAAATCAATGAATATTGTAAATGCACAAACAGTAATTTCTCCGCATTGCAAGGTGCAATTCTGAAATTTTTTGCTTTTTCCTGCTCCTCTTAGCATGATAAAGAAGATTCAAAGAGAGTGAGATGCCAGCTCCTTTCATTCAGTCAGTAGCTTCAAACATTTCTGGTATATGAATAACATGATGTTTTTCAATGGCAAAAATCAATGAATATTGTAAAAGCACAAACAGTAATTTCTCCGCATTGCAAGGTGCAATTCTGAAATTTTTTGCTTTTTCCTGCTCCTCTTAGCATGATAAAGAAGATTCAAAGAGAGTGAGATGCCAGCTCCTTTCATTCAGTCAGTAGCTTCAATCATTTCTGGACGTTTTTCAATGGCAAAAATCAATGAATATTGTAAATGCACAAACAGTAATTTCTCCGCATTGCAAGGTGCAATTCTGAAATTTTTTGCTTTTTCCTGCTCCTCTTAGCATGATAAAGAAGATTCAAAGAGAGTGAGATGCCAGCTCCTTTCATTCAGTCACTAGCTTCAATCATTTCTGGTATATGAATAACATGATGTTTTTCAATGGCAAAAATCAATGAATATTGTAAATGCACAAACAGTAATTTCTCCGCATTGCAAGTTGCAATTCTGAAATTTTTTGCTTTTTCCTGCTCCTCTTAGCATGATAAAGAAGATTCAAAGAGAGTGAGATGCCAGCTCCTTTCATTCAGTCAGTAGCTTCAATTATTTCTGGATGTTTTTCAATGGCAAAAATCAATGAATATTGTAAATGCACAAACAGTAATTTCTCCGCATTGCAAGGTGCAATTCTGAAATTTTTTGCTTTTTCCTGCTCCTCTTAGCATGATAAAGAAGATTCAAAGAGAGTGAGATGCCAGCTCCTTTCATTCAGTCAGTTGCTTCAATCATTTCTGGACGTTTTTCAATGGCAAAAATCAGTGAATATTGCAAATGCACAAACAGTAATTTCTCCGCATTGCAAGGTGCAATTCTGAAATTTCTTGCATTTTCCTGCTCCTCTTAGCATGATAAAGAAGATTCAAAGAGAGTGAGATGCCAGCTCCTTTCATTCAGTCAGTAGCTTCAAACATTTCTGGTATATGAATAACATGATGTTTTTCAATGGCAAAAATCAATGAATATTGTAAATGCACAAACAGTAATTTCTCCGCATTGCAAGGTGCAATTCTGAAATTTTTTGCTTTTTCCTGCTCCTCTTAGCATGATAAAGAAGATTCAAAGAGAGTGAGATGCCAGCTCCTTTCATTCAGTCAGTAGCTTCAATCATTTCTGGTATATGAATAACATGATGTTTTTCAATGGCAAAAATCAATGAATATTGTAAATGCACAAACAGTAATTTCTCCGCATTGCAAGTTGCAATTCTGAAATTTTTTGCTTTTTCCTGCTCCTCTTAGCATGATAAAGAAGATTCAAAGAGAGTGAGATGCCAGCTCCTTTCATTCAGTCAGTAGCTTCAATCATTTCTGGACGTTTTTCAATGGCAAAAATCAATGAATATTGTAAATGCACAAACAGTAATTTCTCCGCATTGCAAGGTGCAATTCTGAAATTTTTTGCTTTTTCCTGCTCCTCTTAGCATGATAAAGAAGATTCAAAGAGAGTGAGATGCCAGCTCCTTTCATTCAGTCAGTAGCTTCAATCATTTCTGGACGTTTTTCAATGGCAAAAATCAATGAATATTGTAAATGCACAAACAGTAATTTCTCCGCATTGCAAGGTGCAATTCTGAAATTTTTTGCTTTTTCCTGCTCCTCTTAGCATGATAAAGAAGATTCAAAGAGAGTGAGATGCCAGCTCCTTTCATTCAGTCAGTAGCTTCAAACATTTCTGGTATATGAATAACATGATGTTTTTCAATGGCAAAAATCAATGAATATTGTAAAAGCACAAACAGTAATTTCTCCGCATTGCAAGGTGCAATTCTGAAATTTTTTGCTTTTTCCTGCTCCTCTTAGCATGATAAAGAAGATTCAAAGAGAGTGAGATGCCAGCTCCTTTCATTCAGTCAGTAGCTTCAATCATTTCTGGGCGTTTTTCAATGGCAAAAATCAATGAATATTGTAAATGCACAAACAGTAATTTCTCCGCATTGCAAGGTGCAATTCTGAAATTTTTTGCTTTTTCCTGCTCCTCTTAGCATGATAAAGAAGATTCAAAGAGAGTGAGATGCCAGCTCCTTTCATTCAGTCAGCAGCTTCAATCATTTCTGGACATTTTTCAATGGCAAAAATCAATGAATATTGTAAATGCACAAACAGTAATTTCTCCGCATTGCAAGGTGCAATTCTGAAATTTTTTGCTTTTTCCTGCTCCTCTTAGCATGATAAAGAAGATTCAAAGAGAGTGAGATGCCAGCTCCTTTCATTCAGTCAGTAGCTTCAAACATTTCTGGTATATGAATAACATGATGTTTTTCAATGGCAAAAATCAATGAATATTGTAAAAGCACAAACAGTAATTTCTCCGCATTGCAAGGTGCAATTCTGAAATTTTTTGCTTTTTCCTGCTCCTCTTAGCATGATAAAGAAGATTCAAAGAGAGTGAGATGCCAGCTCCTTTCATTCAGTCAGTAGCTTCAATCATTTCTGGACGTTTTTCAATGGCAAAAATCAATGAATATTGTAAATGCACAAACAGTAATTTCTCCGCATTGCAAGGTGCAATTCTGAAATTTTTTGCTTTTTCCTGCTCCTCTTAGCATGATAAAGAAGATTCAAAGAGAGTGAGATGCCAGCTCCTTTCATTCAGTCACTAGCTTCAATCATTTCTGGTATATGAATAACATGATGTTTTTCAATGGCAAAAATCAATGAATATTGTAAATGCACAAACAGTAATTTCTCCGCATTGCAAGTTGCAATTCTGAAATTTTTTGCTTTTTCCTGCTCCTCTTAGCATGATAAAGAAGATTCAAAGAGAGTGAGATGCCAGCTCCTTTCATTCAGTCAGTAGCTTCAATCATTTCTGGACGTTTTTCAATGGCAAAAATCAATGAATATTGTAAATGCACAAACAGTAATTTCTCCGCATTGCAAGGTGCAATTCTGAAATTTTTTGCTTTTTCCTGCTCCTCTTAGCATGTTAAAGAAGATTCAAAGAGAGTGAGATGCCAGCTCCTTTCATTCAGTCAGTAGCTTCAATCATTTCTGGTATATGAATAACATGATGTTTTTCAATGGCAAAAATCAATGAATATTGTAAATGCACAAACAGTAATTTCTCCGCATTGCAAGTTGCAATTCTGAAATTTTTTGCTTTTTCCTGCTCCTCTTAGCATGATAAAGAAGATTCAAAGAGAGTGAGATGCCAGCTCCTTTCATTCAGTCAGTAGCTTCAATCATTTCTGGACGTTTTTCAATGGCAAAAATCAATGAATATTGTAAATGCACAAACAGTAATTTCTCCGCATTGCAAGGTGCAATTCTGAAATTTTTTGCTTTTTCCTGCTCCTCTTTGCATGTTAAAGAAGATTCAAAGAGAGTGAGATGCCAGCTCCATTCATTCAGTCAGTAGCTTCAATCATTTCTGGACGTTTTTCAATGGCAAAAATCAATGAATATTGTAAATGCACAAACAGTAATTTCTCCGCATTGCAAGGTGCAATTCTGAAATTTTTTGCTTTTTCCTGCTCCTCTTAGCATGATAAAGAAGATTCAAAGAGAGTGAGATGCCAGCTCCTTTCATTCAGTCAGTAGCTTCAAACATTTCTGGTATATGAATAACATGATGTTTTTCAATGGCAAAAATCAATGAATATTGTAAAAGCACAAACAGTAATTTCTCCGCATTGCAAGGTGCAATTCTGAAATTTTTTGCTTTTTCCTGCTCCTCTTAGCATGATAAAGAAGATTCAAAGAGAGTGAGATGCCAGCTCCTTTCATTCAGTCAGTAGCTTCAATCATTTCTGGACGTTTTTCAATGGCAAAAATCCATGCATATTGTAAATGCACAAACAGTAATTTCTCCGCATTGCAAGGTGCAATTCTGAAATTTTTTGCTTTTTCCTGCTCCTCTTAGCATGATAAAGAAGATTCAAAGAGAGTGAGATGCCAGCTCCTTTCATTCAGTCAGTAGCTTCAATCATTTCTGGACGTTTTTCAATGGCAAAAATCAATGAATATTGTAAATGCACAAACAGTAATTTCTCCGCATTGCAAGGTGCAATTCTGAAATTTTTTGCTTTTTCCTGCTCCTCTTTGCATGATAAAGAAGATTCAAAGAGAGTGAGATGCCAGCTCCTTTCATTCAGTCAGTAGCTTCAATCATTTCTGGTATATGAATAACATGATGTTTTTCAATGGCAAAAATCAATGAATATTGTAAATGCACAAACAGTAATTTCTCCGCATTGCAAGGTGCAATTCTGAAATTTTTGGCTTTTTCCTGCTCCTCTTAGCATGATAAAGAAGATTCAAAGAGAGTGAGATGCCAGCTCCTTTCATTCAGTCAGTAGCTTCAATCATTTCTGGATGTTTTTCAATGGCAAAAATCAATGAATATTGTAAATGCACAAACAGTAATTTCTCCGCATTGCAAGGTGCAATTCTGAAATTTTTTGCATTTTCCTGCTCCTCTTAGCATGATAAAGAAGATTCAAAGAGAGTGAGATGCCAGCTCCTTTCATTCAGTCAGTAGCTTCAATCATTTCTGGACGTTTTTCAATGGCAAAAATCAATGAATATTGTAAATGCACAAACAGTAATTTCTCCGCATTGCAAGGTGCAATTCTGAAATTTTTTGCTTTTTCCTGCTCCTCTTAGCATGATAAAGAAGATTCAAAGAGAGTGAGATGCCAGCTCCTTTCATTCAGTCAGTAGCTTCAAACATTTCTGGTATATGAATAACATGATGTTTTTCAATGGCAAAAATCAATGAATATTGTAAATGCACAAACAGTAATTTCTCCGCATTGCAAGGTGCAATTCTGAAATTTTTTGCTTTTTCCTGCTCCTCTTAGCATGATAAAGAAGATTCAAAGAGAGTGAGATGCCAGCTCCTTTCATTCAGTCAGTAGCTTCAATCATTTCTGGACGTTTTTCAATGGCAAAAATCAATGAATATTGTAAATGCACAAACAGTAATTTCTCCGCATTGCAAGGTGCAATTCTGAAATTTTTTGCTTTTTCCTGCTCCTCTTAGCATGATAAAGAAGATTAAAAGAGAGTGAGATGCCAGCTTCTTTCATTCAGTCAGTAGCTTCAAACATTTCTGGGATATGAATAACATGATGTTTTTCAATGGCAAAAATTAATGAATATTGTAAATGCACAAACAGTAATTTCTCCGCATTGCAAGGTGCAATTCTGAAATTTTTTGCTTTTTCCTGCTCCTCTTAGCATGATAAAGAAGATTCAAAGAGAGTGAGATGCCAGCTCCTTTCATTCAGTCAGTAGCTTCAATCATTTCTGGACGTTTTTCAATGGCAAAAATCAATGAATATTGTAAATGCACAAACAGTAATTTCTCCGCATTGCAAGGTGCAATTCTGAAATTTTTTGCTTTTTCCTGCTCCTCTTAGCATGATAAAGAAGATTCAAAGAGAGTGAGATGCCAGCTCCTTTCATTCAGTCAGTAGCTTCAATCATTTCTGGACGTTTTTCAATGGCAAAAATCAATGAATATTGTAAATGCACAAACAGTAATTTCTCCGCATTGCAAGGTGCAATTCTGAAATTTTTTGCTTTTTCCTGCTCCTCTTAGCATGATAAAGAAGATTCAAAGAGAGTGAGATGCCAGCTCCTTTCATTCAGTCAGTAGCTTCAATCATTTCTGGTATATGAATAACATGATGTTTTTCAATGGCAAAAATCAATGAATATTGTAAATGCACAAACAGTAATTTTTCCGCATTGCAAGTTGCAATTCTGAAATTTTTTGCTTTTTCCTGCTCCTCTTAGCATGATAAAGAAGATTCAAAGAGAGTGAGATGCCAGCTCCTTTCATTCAGTCAGTAGCTTCAATCATTTCTGGACGTTTTTCAATGGCAAAAATCAATGAATATTGTAAATGCACAAACAGTAATTTCTCCGCATTGCAAGGTGCAATTCTGAAATTTTTTGCTTTTTCCTGCTCCTCTTAGCATGATAAAGAAGATTCAAAGAGAGTGAGATGCCAGCTCCTTTCATTCAGTCAGTAGCTTCAATCATTTCTGGACATTTTTCAATGGCAAAAATCAATGAATATTGTAAATGCACAAACAGTAATTTCTCCGCATTCCAAGGTGCAATTCTGAAATTTTTTGCTTTTTCCTGCTCCTCTTAGCATGATAAAGAAGATTCAAAGAGAGTGAGATGCCAGCTCCTTTCATTCAGTCAGTAGCTTCAAACATTTCTGGTATATGAATAACATGATGTTTTTCAATGGCAAAAATCAATGAATATTGTAAATGCACAAACAGTAATTTCTCCGCATTGCAAGGTGCAATTCTGAAATTTTTTGCTTTTTCCTGCTCCTCTTAGCATGATAAAGAAGATTCAAAGAGAGTGAGATGCCAGCTCCTTTCATTCAGTCAGTAGCTTCAATCATTTCTGGACGTTTTTCAATGGCAAAAATCAATGAATATTGTAAATGCACAAACAGTAATTTCTCCGCATTGCAAGGTGCAATTCTGAAATTTTTTGCTTTTTCCTGCTCCTCTTAGCATGATAAAGAAGATTCAAAGAGAGTGAGATGCCAGCTTCTTTCATTCAGTCAGTAGCTTCAAACATTTCTGGGATATGAATAACATGATGTTTTTCAATGGCAAAAATTAATGAATATTGTAAATGCACAAACAGTAATTTCTCCGCATTGCAAGGTGCAATTCTGAAATTTTTTGCTTTTTCCTGCTCCTCTTAGCATGATAAAGAAGATTCAAAGAGAGTGAGATGCCAGCTCCTTTCATTCAGTCAGTAGCTTCAATCATTTCTGGACGTTTTTCAATGGCAAAAATCAATGAATATTGTAAATGCACAAACAGTAATTTCTCCGCATTGCAAGGTGCAATTCTGAAATTTTTTGCTTTTTCCTGCTCCTCTTAGCATGATAAAGAAGATTCAAAGAGAGTGAGATGCCAGCTCCTTTCATTCAGTCAGTAGCTTCAATCATTTCTGGACGTTTTTCAATGGCAAAAATCAATGAATATTGTAAATGCACAAACAGTAATTTCTCCGCATTGCAAGGTGCAATTCTGAAATTTTTTGCTTTTTCCTGCTCCTCTTAGCATGATAAAGAAGATTCAAAGAGAGTGAGATGCCAGCTCCTTTCATTCAGTCAGTAGCTTCAATCATTTCTGGTATATGAATAACATGATGTTTTTCAATGGCAAAAATCAATGAATATTGTAAATGCACAAACAGTAATTTCTCCGCATTGCAAGTTGCAATTCTGAAATTTTTTGCTTTTTCCTGCTCCTCTTAGCATGATAAAGAAGATTCAAAGAGAGTGAGATGCCAGCTCCTTTCATTCAGTCAGTAGCTTCAATCATTTCTGGACGTTTTTCAATGGCAAAAATCAATGAATATTGTAAATGCACAAACAGTAATTTCTCCGCATTGCAAGGTGCAATTCTGAAATTTTTTGCTTTTTCCTGCTCCTCTTAGCATGATAAAGAAGATTCAAAGAGAGTGAGATGCCAGCTCCTTTCATTCAGTCAGTAGCTTCAATCATTTCTGGACGTTTTTCAATGGCAAAAATCAATGAATATTGTAAATGCACAAACAGTAATTTCTCCGCATTGCAAGGTGCAATTCTGAAATTTTTTGCTTTTTCCTGCTCCTCTTAGCATGATAAAGAAGATTCAAAGAGAGTGAGATGCCAGCTCCTTTCATTCAGTCAGTAGCTTCAAACATTTCTGGTATATGAATAACATGATGTTTTTCAATGGCAAAAATCAATGAATATTGTAAAAGCACAAACAGTAATTTCTCCGCATTGCAAGGTGCAATTCTGAAATTTTTTGCTTTTTCCTGCTCCTCTTAGCATGATAAAGAAGATTCAAAGAGAGTGAGATGCCAGCTCCTTTCATTCAGTCAGTAGCTTCAATCATTTCTGGACGTTTTTCAATGGCAAAAATCAATGAATATTGTAAATGCACAAACAGTAATTTCTCCGCATTGCAAGGTGCAATTCTGAAATTTTTTGCTTTTTCCTGCTCCTCTTAGCATGATAAAGAAGATTCAAAGAGAGTGAGATGCCAGCTCCTTTCATTCAGTCAGTAGCTTCAATCATTTCTGGTATATGAATAACATGATGTTTTTCAATGGCAAAAATCAATGAATATTGTAAATGCACAAACAGTAATTTCTCCACATTGCAAGGTGCAATTCTGAAATTTTTTGCTTTTTCCTGCTCCTCTTAGCATGATAAAGAAGATTCAAAGAGAGTGAGATGCCAGCTCCTTTCATTCAGTCAGTAGCTTCAATCATTTCTGGACGTTTTTCAATGGCAAAAATCAATGAATATTGTAAATGCACAAACAGTAATTTCTCCGCATTGCAAGGTGCAATTCTGAAATTTTTTGCTTTTTCCTGCTCCTCTTAGCATGATAAAGAAGATTCAAAGAGAGCGAGATGCCAGCTCCTTTCATTCAGTCAGTAGCTTCAATCATTTCTGGTATATGAATAACATGATGTTTTTCAATGGCAAAAATCAATGAATATTGTAAATGCACAAACAGTAATTTCTCCGCATTGCAAGGTGCAATTCTGAAATTTTTTGCTTTTTCCTGCTCCTCTTAGCATGATAAAGAAGATTCAAAGAGAGTGAGATGCCAGCTCCTTTCATTCAGTCAGTAGCTTCAATCATTTCTGGACGTTTTTCAATGGCAAAAATCAATGAATATTGTAAATGCACAAACAGTAATTTCTCCGCATTGCAAGGTGCAATTCTGAAATTTTTTGCTTTTTCCTGCTCCTCTTAGCATGATAAAGAAGATTAAAAGAGAGTGAGATGCCAGCTTCTTTCATTCAGTCAGTAGCTTCAAACATTTCTGGGATATGAATAACATGATGTTTTTCAATGGCAAAAATTAATGAATATTGTAAATGCACAAACAGTAATTTCTCCGCATTGCAAGGTGCAATTCTGAAATTTTTTGCTTTTTCCTGCTCCTCTTAGCATGATAAAGAAGATTCAAAGAGAGTGAGATGCCAGCTCCTTTCATTCAGTCAGTAGCTTCAATCATTTCTGGACGTTTTTCAATGGCAAAAATCAATGAATATTGTAAATGCACAAACAGTAATTTCTCCGCATTGCAAGGTGCAATTCTGAAATTTTTTGCTTTTTCCTGCTCCTCTTAGCATGATAAAGAAGATTCAAAGAGAGTGAGATGCCAGCTCCTTTCATTCAGTCAGTAGCTTCAATCATTTCTGGACGTTTTTCAATGGCAAAAATCAATGAATATTGTAAATGCACAAACAGTAATTTCTCCGCATTGCAAGGTGCAATTCTGAAATTTTTTGCTTTTTCCTGCTCCTCTTAGCATGATAAAGAAGATTCAAAGAGAGTGAGATGCCAGCTCCTTTCATTCAGTCAGTAGCTTCAATCATTTCTGGTATATGAATAACATGATGTTTTTCAATGGCAAAAATCAATGAATATTGTAAATGCACAAACAGTAATTTTTCCGCATTGCAAGTTGCAATTCTGAAATTTTTTGCTTTTTCCTGCTCCTCTTAGCATGATAAAGAAGATTCAAAGAGAGTGAGATGCCAGCTCCTTTCATTCAGTCAGTAGCTTCAATCATTTCTGGACGTTTTTCAATGGCAAAAATCAATGAATATTGTAAATGCACAAACAGTAATTTCTCCGCATTGCAAGGTGCAATTCTGAAATTTTTTGCTTTTTCCTGCTCCTCTTAGCATGATAAAGAAGATTCAAAGAGAGTGAGATGCCAGCTCCTTTCATTCAGTCAGTAGCTTCAATCATTTCTGGACATTTTTCAATGGCAAAAATCAATGAATATTGTAAATGCACAAACAGTAATTTCTCCGCATTCCAAGGTGCAATTCTGAAATTTTTTGCTTTTTCCTGCTCCTCTTAGCATGATAAAGAAGATTCAAAGAGAGTGAGATGCCAGCTCCTTTCATTCAGTCAGTAGCTTCAAACATTTCTGGTATATGAATAACATGATGTTTTTCAATGGCAAAAATCAATGAATATTGTAAATGCACAAACAGTAATTTCTCCGCATTGCAAGGTGCAATTCTGAAATTTTTTGCTTTTTCCTGCTCCTCTTAGCATGATAAAGAAGATTCAAAGAGAGTGAGATGCCAGCTCCTTTCATTCAGTCAGTAGCTTCACTCATTTCTGGACGTTTTTCAATGGCAAAAATCAATGAATATTGTAAATGCACAAACAGTAATTTCTCCGCATTGCAAGGTGCAATTCTGAAATTTTTTGCTTTTTCCTGCTCCTCTTAGCATGATAAAGAAGATTCAAAGAGAGTGAGATGCCAGCTTCTTTCATTCAGTCAGTAGCTTCAAACATTTCTGGGATATGAATAACATGATGTTTTTCAATGGCAAAAATTAATGAATATTGTAAATGCACAAACAGTAATTTCTCCGCATTACAAGGTGCAATTCTGAAATTTTTTGCTTTTTCCTGCTCCTCTTAGCATGATAAAGAAGATTCAAAGAGAGTGAGATGCCAGCTCCTTTCATTCAGTCAGTAGCTTCAATCATTTCTGGACGTTTTTCAATGGCAAAAATCAATGAATATTGTAAATGCACAAACAGTAATTTCTCCGCATTGCAAGGTGCAATTCTGAAATTTTTTGCTTTTTCCTGCTCCTCTTAGCATGATAAAGAAGATTCAAAGAGAGTGAGATGCCAGCTCCTTTCATTCAGTCAGTAGCTTCAATCATTTCTGGACGTTTTTCAATGGCAAAAATCAATGAATATTGTAAATGCACAAACAGTAATTTCTCCGCATTGCAAGGTGCAATTCTGAAATTTTTTGCT
Source organism: Phyllobates terribilis (assembly GCF_046119375.1). NCBI lineage: Eukaryota > Metazoa > Chordata > Amphibia > Anura > Dendrobatidae > Phyllobates > Phyllobates terribilis. The sequence goes on from NW_027364785.1 coordinate 13,160, forward strand.
TTTTCCTGCTCCTCTTAGCATGATAAAGAAGATTCAAAGAGAGTGAGATGCCAGCTCCTTTCATTCAGTCAGTAGCTTCAATCATTTCTGGTATATGAATAACATGATGTTTTTCAATGGCAAAAATCAATGAATATTGTAAATGCACAAACAGTAATTTCTCCGCATTGCAAGTTGCAATTCTGAAATTTTTTGCTTTTTCCTGCTCCTCTTAGCATGATAAAGAAGATTCAAAGAGAGTGAGATGCCAGCTCCTTTCATTCAGTCAGTAGCTTCAATCATTTCTGGACGTTTTTCAATGGCAAAAATCAATGAATATTGTAAATGCACAAACAGTAATTTCTCCGCATTGCAAGGTGCAATTCTGAAATTTTTTGCTTTTTCCTGCTCCTCTTAGCATGATAAAGAAGATTCAAAGAGAGTGAGATGCCAGCTCCTTTCATTCAGTCAGTAGCTTCAATCATTTCTGGACGTTTTTCAATGGCAAAAATCAATGAATATTGTAAATGCACAAACAGTAATTTCTCCGCATTGCAAGGTGCAATTCTGAAATTTTTTGCTTTTTCCTGCTCCTCTTAGCATGATAAAGAAGATTCAAAGAGAGTGAGATGCCAGCTCCTTTCATTCAGTCAGTAGCTTCAAACATTTCTGGTATATGAATAACATGATGTTTTTCAATGGCAAAAATCAATGAATATTGTAAAAGCACAAACAGTAATTTCTCCGCATTGCAAGGTGCAATTCTGAAATTTTTTGCTTTTTCCTGCTCCTCTTAGCATGATAAAGAAGATTCAAAGAGAGTGAGATGCCAGCTCCTTTCATTCAGTCAGTAGCTTCAATCATTTCTGGACGTTTTTCAATGGCAAAAATCAATGAATATTGTAAATGCACAAACAGTAATTTCTCCGCATTGCAAGGTGCAATTCTGAAATTTTTTGCTTTTTCCTGCTCCTCTTAGCATGATAAAGAAGATTCAAAGAGAGTGAGATGCCAGCTCCTTTCATTCAGTCAGTAGCTTCAATCATTTCTGGTATATGAATAACATGATGTTTTTCAATGGCAAAAATCAATGAATATTGTAAATGCACAAACAGTAATTTCTCCACATTGCAAGGTGCAATTCTGAAATTTTTTGCTTTTTCCTGCTCCTCTTAGCATGATAAAGAAGATTCAAAGAGAGTGAGATGCCAGCTCCTTTCATTCAGTCAGTAGCTTCAATCATTTCTGGACGTTTTTCAATGGCAAAAATCAATGAATATTGTAAATGCACAAACAGTAATTTCTCCGCATTGCAAGGTGCAATTCTGAAATTTTTTGCTTTTTCCTGCTCCTCTTAGCATGATAAAGAAGATTCAAAGAGAGCGAGATGCCAGCTCCTTTCATTCAGTCAGTAGCTTCAATCATTTCTGGTATATGAATAACATGATGTTTTTCAATGGCAAAAATCAATGAATATTGTAAATGCACAAACAGTAATTTCTCCGCATTGCAAGGTGCAATTCTGAAATTTTTTGCTTTTTCCTGCTCCTCTTAGCATGATAAAGAAGATTCAAAGAGAGTGAGATGCCAGCTCCTTTCATTCAGTCAGTAGCTTCAATCATTTCTGGACGTTTTTCAATGGCAAAAATCAATGAATATTGTAAATGCACAAACAGTAATTTCTCCGCATTGCAAGGTGCAATTCTGAAATTTTTTGCTTTTTCCTGCTCCTCTTAGCATGATAAAGAAGATTCAAAGAGAGTGAGATGCCAGCTCCTTTCATTCAGTCAGTAGCTTCAAACATTTCTGGTATATGAATAACATGATGTTTTTCAATGGCAAAAATCAATGAATATTGTAAATGCACAAACAGTAATTTCTCCGCATTGCAAGGTGCAATTCTGAAATTTTTTGCTTTTTCCTGCTCCTCTTAGCATGATAAAGAAGATTCAAAGAGAGTGAGATGCCAGCTCCTTTCATTCAGTCAGTAGCTTCAATCATTTCTGGACGTTTTTCAATGGCAAAAATCAATGAATATTGTAAATGCACAAACAGTAATTTCTCCGCATTGCAAGGTGCAATTCTGAAATTTTTTGCTTTTTCCTGCTCCTCTTAGCATGATAAAGAAGATTCAAAGAGAGTGAGATGCCAGCTCCTTTCATTCAGTCAGTAGCTTCAATCATTTCTGGTATATGAATAACATGATGTTTTTCAATGGCAAAAATCAATGAATATTGTAAATGCACAAACAGTAATTTCTCCGCATTGCAAGGTGCAATTCTGAAATTTTTTGCTTTTTCCTGCTCCTCTTAGCATGATAAAGAAGATTCAAAGAGAGTGAGATGCCAGCTCCTTTCATTCAGTCAGCAGCTTCAATCATTTCTGGACATTTTTCAATGGCAAAAATCAATGAATATTGTAAATGCACAAACAGTAATTTCTCCGCATTGCAAGGTGCAATTCTGAAATTTTTTGCTTTTTCCTGCTCCTCTTAGCATGATAAAGAAGATTCAAAGAGAGTGAGATGCCAGCTCCTTTCATTCAGTCAGTAGCTTCAATCATTTCTGGACGTTTTTCAATGGCAAAAATCAATGAATATTGTAAATGCACAAACAGTAATTTCTCCGCATTGCAAGGTGCAATTCTGAAATTTTTTGCTTTTTCCTGCTCCTCTTAGCATGATAAAGAAGATTCAAAGAGAGTGAGATGCCAGCTCCTTTCATTCAGTCACTAGCTTCAATCATTTCTGGTATATGAATAACATGATGTTTTTCAATGGCAAAAATCAATGAATATTGTAAATGCACAAACAGTAATTTCTCCGCATTGCAAGTTGCAATTCTGAAATTTTTTGCTTTTTCCTGCTCCTCTTAGCATGATAAAGAAGATTCAAAGAGAGTGAGATGCCAGCTCCTTTCATTCAGTCAGTAGCTTAAATTATTTCTGGACGTTTTTCAATGGCAAAAATCAATGAATATTGTAAATGCACAAACAGTAATTTCTCCGCATTGCAAGGTGCAATTCTGAAATTTTTTGCTTTTTCCTGCTCCTCTTAGCATGATAAAGAAGATTCAAAGAGAGTGAGATGCCAGCTCCTTTCATTCAGTCAGTTGCTTCAATCATTTCTGGACGTTTTTCAATGGCAAAAATCAGTGAATATTGCAAATGCAGAAACAGTAATTTCTCCGCATTGCAAGGTGCAATTCTGAAATTTTTTGCTTTTTCCTGCTCCTCTTAGCATGATAAAGAAGATTCAAAGAGAGTGAGATGCCAGCTCCTTTCATTCAGTCAGTAGCTTCAATCATTTCTGGACGTTTTTCAATGGCAAAAATCAATGAATATTGTAAATGCACAAACAGTAATTTCTCCGCATTGCAAGGTGCAATTCTGAAATTTTTTGCTTTTTCCTGCTCCTCTTAGCATGATAAAGAAGATTCAAAGAGAGTGAGATGCCAGCTCCTTTCATTCAGTCAGTAGCTTCAATCATTTCTGGTATATGAATAACATGATGTTTTTCAATGGCAAAAATCAATGAATATTGTAAATGCACAAACAGTAATTTCTCCGCATTGCAAGTTGCAATTCTGAAATTTTTTGCTTTTTCCTGCTCCTCTTAGCATGATAAAGAAGATTCAAAGAGAGTGAGATGCCAGCTCCTTTCATTCAGTCAGTAGCTTCAATCATTTCTGGACGTTTTTCAATGGCAAAAATCAATGAATATTGTAAATGCACAAACAGTAATTTCTCCGCATTGCAAGGTGCAATTCTGAAATTTTTTGCTTTTTCCTGCTCCTCTTAGCATGATAAAGAAGATTCAAAGAGAGTGAGATGCCAGCTCCTTTCATTCAGTCAGTAGCTTCAATCATTTCTGGACGTTTTTCAATGGCAAAAATCAATGAATATTGTAAATGCACAAACAGTAATTTCTCCGCATTGCAAGGTGCAATTCTGAAATTTTTTGCTTTTTCCTGCTCCTCTTAGCATGATAAAGAAGATTCAAAGAGAGTGAGATGCCAGCTCCTTTCATTCAGTCAGTAGCTTCAAACATTTCTGGTATATGAATAACATGATGTTTTTCAATGGCAAAAATCAATGAATATTGTAAAAGCACAAACAGTAATTTCTCCGCATTGCAAGGTGCAATTCTGAAATTTTTTGCTTTTTCCTGCTCCTCTTAGCATGATAAAGAAGATTCAAAGAGAGTGAGATGCCAGCTCCTTTCATTCAGTCAGTAGCTTCAATCATTTCTGGACGTTTTTCAATGGCAAAAATCAATGAATATTGTAAATGCACAAACAGTAATTTCTCCGCATTGCAAGGTGCAATTCTGAAATTTTTTGCTTTTTCCTGCTCCTCTTAGCATGATAAAGAAGATTCAAAGAGAGTGAGATGCCAGCTCCTTTCATTCAGTCAGCAGCTTCAATCATTTCTGGACATTTTTCAATGGCAAAAATCAATGAATATTGTAAATGCACAAACAGTAATTTCTCCGCATTGCAAGGTGCAATTCTGAAATTTTTTGCTTTTTCCTGCTCCTCTTAGCATGATAAAGAAGATTCAAAGAGAGTGAGATGCCAGCTCCTTTCATTCAGTCAGTAGCTTCAAACATTTCTGGTATATGAATAACATGATGTTTTTCAATGGCAAAAATCAATGAATATTGTAAAAGCACAAACAGTAATTTCTCCGCATTGCAAGGTGCAATTCTGAAATTTTTTGCTTTTTCCTGCTCCTCTTAGCATGATAAAGAAGATTCAAAGAGAGTGAGATGCCAGCTCCTTTCATTCAGTCAGTAGCTTCAATCATTTCTGGACGTTTTTCAATGGCAAAAATCAATGAATATTGTAAATGCACAAACAGTAATTTCTCCGCATTGCAAGGTGCAATTCTGAAATTTTTTGCTTTTTCCTGCTCCTCTTAGCATGATAAAGAAGATTCAAAGAGAGTGAGATGCCAGCTCCTTTCATTCAGTCACTAGCTTCAATCATTTCTGGTATATGAATAACATGATGTTTTTCAATGGCAAAAATCAATGAATATTGTAAATGCACAAACAGTAATTTCTCCGCATTGCAAGTTGCAATTCTGAAATTTTTTGCTTTTTCCTGCTCCTCTTAGCATGATAAAGAAGATTCAAAGAGAGTGAGATGCCAGCTCCTTTCATTCAGTCAGTAGCTTCAATTATTTCTGGATGTTTTTCAATGGCAAAAATCAATGAATATTGTAAATGCACAAACAGTAATTTCTCCGCATTGCAAGGTGCAATTCTGAAATTTTTTGCTTTTTCCTGCTCCTCTTAGCATGATAAAGAAGATTCAAAGAGAGTGAGATGCCAGCTCCTTTCATTCAGTCAGTTGCTTCAATCATTTCTGGACGTTTTTCAATGGCAAAAATCAGTGAATATTGCAAATGCACAAACAGTAATTTCTCCGCATTGCAAGGTGCAATTCTGAAATTTCTTGCATTTTCCTGCTCCTCTTAGCATGATAAAGAAGATTCAAAGAGAGTGAGATGCCAGCTCCTTTCATTCAGTCAGTAGCTTCAAACATTTCTGGTATATGAATAACATGATGTTTTTCAATGGCAAAAATCAATGAATATTGTAAATGCACAAACAGTAATTTCTCCGCATTGCAAGGTGCAATTCTGAAATTTTTTGCTTTTTCCTGCTCCTCTTAGCATGATAAAGAAGATTCAAAGAGAGTGAGATGCCAGCTCCTTTCATTCAGTCAGTAGCTTCAATCATTTCTGGTATATGAATAACATGATGTTTTTCAATGGCAAAAATCAATGAATATTGTAAATGCACAAACAGTAATTTCTCCGCATTGCAAGTTGCAATTCTGAAATTTTTTGCTTTTTCCTGCTCCTCTTAGCATGATAAAGAAGATTCAAAGAGAGTGAGATGCCAGCTCCTTTCATTCAGTCAGTAGCTTCAATCATTTCTGGACGTTTTTCAATGGCAAAAATCAATGAATATTGTAAATGCACAAACAGTAATTTCTCCGCATTGCAAGGTGCAATTCTGAAATTTTTTGCTTTTTCCTGCTCCTCTTAGCATGATAAAGAAGATTCAAAGAGAGTGAGATGCCAGCTCCTTTCATTCAGTCAGTAGCTTCAATCATTTCTGGACGTTTTTCAATGGCAAAAATCAATGAATATTGTAAATGCACAAACAGTAATTTCTCCGCATTGCAAGGTGCAATTCTGAAATTTTTTGCTTTTTCCTGCTCCTCTTAGCATGATAAAGAAGATTCAAAGAGAGTGAGATGCCAGCTCCTTTCATTCAGTCAGTAGCTTCAAACATTTCTGGTATATGAATAACATGATGTTTTTCAATGGCAAAAATCAATGAATATTGTAAAAGCACAAACAGTAATTTCTCCGCATTGCAAGGTGCAATTCTGAAATTTTTTGCTTTTTCCTGCTCCTCTTAGCATGATAAAGAAGATTCAAAGAGAGTGAGATGCCAGCTCCTTTCATTCAGTCAGTAGCTTCAATCATTTCTGGGCGTTTTTCAATGGCAAAAATCAATGAATATTGTAAATGCACAAACAGTAATTTCTCCGCATTGCAAGGTGCAATTCTGAAATTTTTTGCTTTTTCCTGCTCCTCTTAGCATGATAAAGAAGATTCAAAGAGAGTGAGATGCCAGCTCCTTTCATTCAGTCAGCAGCTTCAATCATTTCTGGACATTTTTCAATGGCAAAAATCAATGAATATTGTAAATGCACAAACAGTAATTTCTCCGCATTGCAAGGTGCAATTCTGAAATTTTTTGCTTTTTCCTGCTCCTCTTAGCATGATAAAGAAGATTCAAAGAGAGTGAGATGCCAGCTCCTTTCATTCAGTCAGTAGCTTCAAACATTTCTGGTATATGAATAACATGATGTTTTTCAATGGCAAAAATCAATGAATATTGTAAAAGCACAAACAGTAATTTCTCCGCATTGCAAGGTGCAATTCTGAAATTTTTTGCTTTTTCCTGCTCCTCTTAGCATGATAAAGAAGATTCAAAGAGAGTGAGATGCCAGCTCCTTTCATTCAGTCAGTAGCTTCAATCATTTCTGGACGTTTTTCAATGGCAAAAATCAATGAATATTGTAAATGCACAAACAGTAATTTCTCCGCATTGCAAGGTGCAATTCTGAAATTTTTTGCTTTTTCCTGCTCCTCTTAGCATGATAAAGAAGATTCAAAGAGAGTGAGATGCCAGCTCCTTTCATTCAGTCACTAGCTTCAATCATTTCTGGTATATGAATAACATGATGTTTTTCAATGGCAAAAATCAATGAATATTGTAAATGCACAAACAGTAATTTCTCCGCATTGCAAGTTGCAATTCTGAAATTTTTTGCTTTTTCCTGCTCCTCTTAGCATGATAAAGAAGATTCAAAGAGAGTGAGATGCCAGCTCCTTTCATTCAGTCAGTAGCTTCAATCATTTCTGGACGTTTTTCAATGGCAAAAATCAATGAATATTGTAAATGCACAAACAGTAATTTCTCCGCATTGCAAGGTGCAATTCTGAAATTTTTTGCTTTTTCCTGCTCCTCTTAGCATGATAAAGAAGATTCAAAGAGAGTGAGATGCCAGCTCCTTTCATTCAGTCAGTTGCTTCAATCATTTCTGGACGTTTTTCAATGGCAAAAATCAGTGAATATTGCAAATGCACAAACAGTAATTTCTCCGCATTGCAAGGTGCAATTCTGAAATTTTTTGCTTTTTCCTGCTCCTCTTAGCATGATAAAGAAGATTCAAAGAGAGTGAGATGCCAGCTCCTTTCATTCAGTCAGTAGCTTCAATCATTTCTGGACGTTTTTCAATGGCAAAAATCAATGAATATTGTAAATGCACAAACAGTAATTTCTCCGCATTGCAAGGTGCAATTCTGAAATTTTTTGCTTTTTCCTGCTCCTCTTTGCATGATAAAGAAGATTCAAAGAGAGTGAGATGCCAGCTCCTTTCATTCAGTCAGTAGCTTCAATCATTTCTGGTATATGAATAACATGATGTTTTTCAATGGCAAAAATCAATGAATATTGTAAATGCACAAACAGTAATTTCTCCGCATTGCAAGGTGCAATTCTGAAATTTTTGGCTTTTTCCTGCTCCTCTTAGCATGATAAAGAAGATTCAAAGAGAGTGAGATGCCAGCTCCTTTCATTCAGTCAGTAGCTTCAATCATTTCTGGATGTTTTTCAATGGCAAAAATCAATGAATATTGTAAATGCACAAACAGTAATTTCTCCGCATTGCAAGGTGCAATTCTGAAATTTCTTGCATTTTCCTGCTCCTCTTAGCATGATAAAGAAGATTCAAAGAGAGTGAGATGCCAGCTCCTTTCATTCAGTCAGTAGCTTCAATCATTTCTGGACGTTTTTCAATGGCAAAAATCAATGAATATTGTAAATGCACAAACAGTAATTTCTCCGCATTGCAAGGTGCAATTCTGAAATTTTTTGCTTTTTCCTGCTCCTCTTAGCATGATAAAGAAGATTCAAAGAGAGTGAGATGCCAGCTCCTTTCATTCAGTCAGTAGCTTCAAACATTTCTGGTATATGAATAACATGATGTTTTTCAATGGCAAAAATCAATGAATATTGTAAATGCACAAACAGTAATTTCTCCGCATTGCAAGGTGCAATTCTGAAATTTTTTGCTTTTTCCTGCTCCTCTTAGCATGATAAAGAAGATTCAAAGAGAGTGAGATGCCAGCTCCTTTCATTCAGTCAGTAGCTTCAATCATTTCTGGAATGTGAATAACATGATGTTTTTCAATGGCAAAAATCAATGAATATTGTAAATGCACAAACAGTAATTTCTCCGCATTGCAAGTTGCAATTCTGAAATTTTTTGCTTTTTCCTGCTCCTCTTAGCATGATAAAGAAGATTCAAAGAGAGTGAGATGCCAGCTCCTTTCATTCAGTCAGTAGCTTCAATCATTTCTGGACGTTTTTCAATGGCAAAAATCAATGAATATTGTAAATGCACAAACAGTAATTTCTCCGCATTGCAAGGTGCAATTCTGAAATTTTTTGCTTTTTCCTGCTCCTCTTAGCATGATAAAGAAGATTCAAAGAGAGTGAGATGCCAGCTCCTTTCATTCAGTCAGTAGCTTCAATCATTTCTGGACGTTTTTCAATGGCAAAAATCAATGAATATTGTAAAAGCACAAACAGTAATTTCTCCGCATTGCAAGGTGCAATTCTGAAATTTTTTGCTTTTTCCTGCTCCTCTTAGCATGATAAAGAAGATTCAAAGAGAGTGAGATGCCAGCTCCTTTCATTCAGTCAGTAGCTTCAATCATTTCTGGACGTTTTTCAATGGCAAAAATCAATGAATATTGTAAATGCACAAACAGTAATTTCTCCGCATTGCAAGGTGCAATTCTGAAATTTTTTGCTTTTTCCTGCTCCTCTTAGCATGATAAAGAAGATTCAAAGAGAGTGAGATGCCAGCTCCTTTCATTCAGTCAGTAGCTTCAATCATTTCTGGTATATGAATAACATGATGTTTTTCAATGGCAAAAATCAATGAATATTGTAAATGCACAAACAGTAATTTCTCCACATTGCAAGGTGCAATTCTGAAATTTTTTGCTTTTTCCTGCTCCTCTTAGCATGATAAAGAAGATTCAAAGAGAGTGAGATGCCAGCTCCTTTCATTCAGTCAGTAGCTTCAATCATTTCTGGACGTTTTTCAATGGCAAAAATCAATGAATATTGTAAATGCACAAACAGTAATTTCTCCGCATTGCAAGGTGCAATTCTGAAATTTTTTGCTTTTTCCTGCTCCTCTTAGCATGATAAAGAAGATTCAAAGAGAGCGAGATGCCAGCTCCTTTCATTCAGTCAGTAGCTTCAATCATTTCTGGTATATGAATAACATGATGTTTTTCAATGGCAAAAATCAATGAATATTGTAAATGCACAAACAGTAATTTCTCCGCATTGCAAGGTGCAATTCTGAAATTTTTTGCTTTTTCCTGCTCCTCTTAGCATGATAAAGAAGATTCAAAGAGAGTGAGATGCCAGCTCCTTTCATTCAGTCAGTAGCTTCAATCATTTCTGGACATTTTTCAATGGCAAAAATCAATGAATATTGTAAATGCACAAACAGTAATTTCTCCGCATTGCAAGGTGCAATTCTGAAATTTTTTGCTTTTTCCTGCTCCTCTTAGCATGATAAAGAAGATTCAAAGAGAGTGAGATGCCAGCTCCTTTCATTCAGTCAGTAGCTTCAAACATTTCTAGTATATGAATAACATGATGTTTTTCAATGGCAAAAATCAATGAATATTGTAAATGCACAAACAGTAATTTCTCCGCATTGCAAGGTGCAATTCTGAAATTTTTTGCTTTTTCCTGCTCCTCTTAGCATGATAAAGAAGATTCAAAGAGAGTGAGATGCCAGCTCCTTTCATTCAGTCAGTAGCTTCAATCATTTCTGGACGTTTTTCAATGGCAAAAATCAATGAATATTGTAAATGCACAAACAGTAATTTCTCCGCATTGCAAGGTGCAATTCTGAATTTTTTTTGCTTTTTACTGCTCCTCTTAGCATGATAAAGAAGATTCAAAGAGAGTGAGATGCCAGCTCCTTTCATTCAGTCAGTAGCTTCAATCATTTCTGGACGTTTTTCAATGGCAAAAATCAATGAATATTGTAAATGCACAAACAGTAATTTCTCCGCATTGCAAGGTGCAATTCTGAAATTTTTTGCTTTTTCCTGCTCCTCTTAGCATGATAAAGAAGATTCAAAGAGAGTGTGATGCCAGCTCCTTTCATTCAGTCAGTAGCTTCAATCATTTCTGGTATATGAATAACATGATGTTTTTCAATGGCAAAAATCAATGAATATTGTAAATGCACAAACAGTAATTTCTCCGCATTGCAAGGTGCAATTCTGAAATTTTTTGCTTTTTCCTGCTCCTCTTAGCATGATAAAGAAGATTCAAAGAGAGTGAGATGCCAGCTCCTTTCATTCAGTCAGCAGCTTCAATCATTTCTGGACATTTTTCAATGGCAAAAATCAATGAATATTGTAAATGCACAAACAGTAATTTCTCCGCATTGCAAGGTGCAATTCTGAAATTTTTTGCTTTTTCCTGCTCCTCTTAGCATGATAAAGAAGATTCAAAGAGAGTGAGATGCCAGCTCCTTTCATTCAGTCAGTAGCTTCAAACATTTCTGGTATATGAATAACATGATGTTTTTCAATGGCAAAAATCAATGAATATTGTAAAAGCACAAACAGTAATTTCTCCGCATTGCAAGGTGCAATTCTGAAATTTTTTGCTTTTTCCTGCTCCTCTTAGCATGATAAAGAAGATTCAAAGAGAGTGAGATGCCAGCTCCTTTCATTCAGTCAGTAGCTTCAATCATTTCTGGACGTTTTTCAATGGCAAAAATCAATGAATATTGTAAATGCACAAACAGTAATTTCTCCGCATTGCAAGGTGCAATTCTGAAATTTTTTGCTTTTTCCTGCTCCTCTTAGCATGATAAAGAAGATTCAAAGAGAGTGAGATGCCAGCTCCTTTCATTCAGTCAGTAGCTTCAATCATTTCTGGTATATGAATAACATGATGTTTTTCAATGGCAAAAATCAATGAATATTGTAAATGCACAAACAGTAATTTCTCCGCATTGCAAGTTGCAATTCTGAAATTTTTTGCTTTTTCCTGCTCCTCTTAGCATGATAAAGAAGATTCAAAGAGAGTGAGATGCCAGCTCCTTTCATTCAGTCAGTAGCTTCAATTATTTCTGGACGTTTTTCAATGGCAAAAATCAATGAATATTGTAAATGCACAAACAGTAATTTCTCCGCATTGCAAGGTGCAATTCTGAAATTTTTTGCTTTTTCCTGCTCCTCTTAGCATGATAAAGAAGATTCAAAGAGAGTGAGATGCCAGCTCCTTTCATTCAGTCAGTTGCTTCAATCATTTCTGGACGTTTTTCAATGGCAAAAATCAGTGAATATTGTAAATGCACAAACAGTAATTTCTCCGCATTGCAAGGTGCAATTCTGAAATTTTTTGCTTTTTCCTGCTCCTCTTAGCATGATAAAGAAGATTCAAAGAGAGTGAGATGCCAGCTCCTTTCATTCAGTCAGTAGCTTCAATCATTTCTGGACGTTTTTCAATGGCAAAAATCAATGAATATTGTAAATGCACAAACAGTAATTTCTCCGCATTGCAAGGTGCAATTCTGAAATTTTTTGCTTTTTCCTGCTCCTCTTAGCATGATAAAGAAGATTCAAAGAGAGTGAGATGCCAGCTCCTTTCATTCAGTCAGTAGCTTCAATCATTTCTGGTATATGAATAACATGATGTTTTTCAATGGCAAAAATCAATGAATATTGTAAATGCACAAACAGTAATTTCTCCGCATTGCAAGTTGCAATTCTGAAATTTTTTGCTTTTTCCTGCTCCTCTTAGCATGATAAAGAAGATTCAAAGAGAGTGAGATGCCAGCTCCTTTCATTCAGTCAGTAGCTTCAATCATTTCTGGACGTTTTTCAATGGCAAAAATCAATGAATATTGTAAATGCACAAACAGTAATTTCTCCGCATTGCAAGGTGCAATTCTGAAATTTTTTGCTTTTTCCTGCTCCTCTTAGCATGATAAAGAAGATTCAAGGAGCGTGAGATGCCAGCTCCTTTCATTCAGTCAGTAGCTTCAATCATTTCTGGACGTTTTTCAATGGCAAAAATCAATGAATATTGTAAATGCACAAACAGTAATTTCTCCGCATTGCAAGGTGCAATTCTGAAATTTTTTGCTTTTTCCTGCTCCTCTTAGCATGATAAAGAAGATTCAAAGAGAGTGAGATGCCAGCTCCTTTCATTCAGTCAGTAGCTTCAAACATTTCTGGTATATGAATAACATGATGTTTTTCAATGGCAAAAATCAATGAATATTGTAAAAGCACAAACAGTAATTTCTCCGCATTGCAAGGTGCAATTCTGAAATTTTTTGCTTTTTCCTGCTCCTCTTAGCATGATAAAGAAGATTCAAAGAGAGTGAGATGCCAGCTCCTTTCATTCAGTCAGTAGCTTCAATCATTTCTGGACGTTTTTCAATGGCAAAAATCAATGAATATTGTAAATGCACAAACAGTAATTTCTCCGCATTGCAAGGTGCAATTCTGAAATTTTTTGCTTTTTCCTGCTCCTCTTAGCATGATAAAGAAGATTCAAAGAGAGTGAGATGCCAGCTCCTTTCATTCAGTCAGTAGCTTCAATCATTTCTGGTATATGAATAACATAATGTTTTTCAATGGCAAAAATCAATGAATATTGTAAATGCACAAACAGTAATTTCTCCACATTGCAAGGTGCAATTCTGAAATTTTTTGCTTTTTCCTGCTCCTCTTAGCATGATAAAGAAGATTCAAAGAGAGTGAGATGCCAGCTCCTTTCATTCAGTCAGTAGCTTCAATCATTTCTGGACGTTTTTCAATGGCAAAAATCAATGAATATTGTAAATGCACAAACAGTAATTTCTCCGCATTGCAAGGTGCAATTCTGAAATTTTTTGCTTTTTCCTGCTCCTCTTAGCATGATAAAGAAGATTCAAAGAGAGCGAGATGCCAGCTCCTTTCATTCAGTCAGTAGCTTCAATCATTTCTGGTATATGAATAACATGATGTTTTTCAATGGCAAAAATCAATGAATATTGTAAATGCACAAACAGTAATTTCTCCGCATTGCAAGGTGCAATTCTGAAATTTTTTGCTTTTTCCTGCTCCTCTTAGCATGATAAAGAAGATTCAAAGAGAGTGAGATGCCAGCTCCTTTCATTCAGTCAGTAGCTTCAATCATTTCTGGACGTTTTTCAATGGCAAAAATCAATGAATATTGTAAATGCACAAACAGTAATTTCTCCGCATTGCAAGGTGCAATTCTGAAATTTTTTGCTTTTTCCTGCTCCTCTTAGCATGATAAAGAAGATTCAAAGAGAGTGAGATGCCAGCTCCTTTCATTCAGTCAGTAGCTTCAAACATTTCTAGTATATGAATAACATGATGTTTTTCAATGGCAAAAATCAATGAATATTGTAAATGCACAAACAGTAATTTCTCCGCATTGCAAGGTGCAATTCTGAAATTTTTTGCTTTTTCCTGCTCCTCTTAGCATGATAAAGAAGATTCAAAGAGAGTGAGATGCCAGCTCCTTTCATTCAGTCAGTAGCTTCAATCATTTCTGGACGTTTTTCAATGGCAAAAATCAATGAATATTGTAAATGCACAAACAGTAATTTCTCCGCATTGCAAGGTGCAATTCTGAAATTTTTTGCTTTTTCCTGCTCCTCTTAGCATGATAAAGAAGATTCAAAGAGAGTGAGATGCCAGCTCCTTTCATTCAGTCAGTAGCTTCAATCATTTCTGGACGTTTTTCAATGGCAAAAATCAATGAATATTGTAAATGCACAAACAGTAATTTCTCCGCATTGCAAGGTGCAATTCTGAAATTTTTTGCTTTTTCCTGCTCCTCTTAGCATGATAAAGAAGATTCAAAGAGAGTGAGATGCCAGCTCCTTTCATTCAGTCAGTAGCTTCAATCATTTCTGGTATATGAATAACATGATGTTTTTCAATGGCAAAAATCAATGAATATTGTAAATGCACAAACAGTAATTTCTCCGCATTGCAAGGTGCAATTCTGAAATTTTTTGCTTTTTCCTGCTCCTCTTAGCATGATAAAGAAGATTCAAAGAGAGTGAGATGCCAGCTCCTTTCATTCAGTCAGCAGCTTCAATCATTTCTGGACATTTTTCAATGGCAAAAATCAATGAATATTGTAAATGCACAAACAGTAATTTCTCCGCATTGCAAGGTGCAATTCTGAAATTTTTTGCTTTTTCCTGCTCCTCTTAGCATGATAAAGAAGATTCAAAGAGAGTGAGATGCCAGCTCCTTTCATTCAGTCAGTAGCTTCAAACATTTCTGGTATATGAATAACATGATGTTTTTCAATGGCAAAAATCAATGAATATTGTAAAAGCACAAACAGTAATTTCTCCGCATTGCAAGGTGCAATTCTGAAATTTTTTGCTTTTTCCTGCTCCTCTTAGCATGATAAAGAAGATTCAAAGAGAGTGAGATGCCAGCTCCTTTCATTCAGTCAGTAGCTTCAATCATTTCTGGACGTTTTTCAATGGCAAAAATCAATGAATATTGTAAATGCACAAACAGTAATTTCTCCGCATTGCAAGGTGCAATTCTGAAATTTTTTGCTTTTTCCTGCTCCTCTTAGCATGATAAAGAAGATTCAAAGAGAGTGAGATGCCAGCTCCTTTCATTCAGTCAGTAGCTTCAAACATTTCTGGTATATGAATAACATGATGTTTTTCAATGGCAAAAATCAATGAATATTGTAAAAGCACAAACAGTAATTTCTCCGCATTGCAAGGTGCAATTCTGAAATTTTTTGCTTTTTCCTGCTCCTCTTAGCATGATAAAGAAGATTCAAAGAGAGTGAGATGCCAGCTCCTTTCATTCAGTCAGTAGCTTCAATCATTTCTGGACGTTTTTCAATGGCAAAAATCAATGAATATTGTAAATGCACAAACAGTAATTTCTCCGCATTGCAAGGTGCAATTCTGAAATTTTTTGCTTTTTCCTGCTCCTCTTAGCATGATAAAGAAGATTCAAAGAGAGTGAGATGCCAGCTCCTTTCATTCAGTCAGTAGCTTCAATCATTTCTGGTATATGAATAACATGATGTTTTTCAATGGCAAAAATCAATGAATATTGTAAATGCACAAACAGTAATTTCTCCGCATTGCAAGTTGCAATTCTGAAATTTTTTGCTTTTTCCTGCTCCTCTTAGCATGATAAAGAAGATTCAAAGAGAGTGAGATGCCAGCTCCTTTCATTCAGTCAGTAGCTTCAATTATTTCTGGACGTTTTTCAATGGCAAAAATCAATGAATATTGTAAATGCACAAACAGTAATTTCTCCGCATTGCAAGGTGCAATTCTGAAATTTTTTGCTTTTTCCTGCTCCTCTTAGCATGATAAAGAAGATTCAAAGAGAGTGAGATGCCAGCTCCTTTCATTCAGTCAGTTGCTTCAATCATTTCTGGACGTTTTTCAATGGCAAAAATCAGTGAATATTGTAAATGCACAAACAGTAATTTCTCCGCATTGCAAGGTGCAATTCTGAAATTTTTTGCTTTTTCCTGCTCCTCTTAGCATGATAAAGAAGATTCAAAGAGAGTGAGATGCCAGCTCCTTTCATTCAGTCAGTAGCTTCAATCATTTCTGGACGTTTTTCAATGGCAAAAATCAATGAATATTGTAAATGCACAAACAGTAATTTCTCCGCATTGCAAGGTGCAATTCTGAAATTTTTTGCTTTTTCCTGCTCCTCTTAGCATGATAAAGAAGATTCAAAGAGAGTGAGATGCCAGCTCCTTTCATTCAGTCAGTAGCTTCAATCATTTCTGGTATATGAATAACATGATGTTTTTCAATGGCAAAAATCAATGAATATTGTAAATGCACAAACAGTAATTTCTCCGCATTGCAAGTTGCAATTCTGAAATTTTTTGCTTTTTCCTGCTCCTCTTAGCATGATAAAGAAGATTCAAAGAGAGTGAGATGCCAGCTCCTTTCATTCAGTCAGTAGCTTCAATCATTTCTGGACGTTTTTCAATGGCAAAAATCAATGAATATTGTAAATGCACAAACAGTAATTTCTCCGCATTGCAAGGTGCAATTCTGAAATTTTTTGCTTTTTCCTGCTCCTCTTAGCATGATAAAGAAGATTCAAGGAGAGTGAGATGCCAGCTCCTTTCATTCAGTCAGTAGCTTCAATCATTTCTGGACGTTTTTCAATGGCAAAAATCAATGAATATTGTAAATGCACAAACAGTAATTTCTCCGCATTGCAAGGTGCAATTCTGAAATTTTTTGCTTTTTCCTGCTCCTCTTAGCATGATAAAGAAGATTCAAAGAGAGTGAGATGCCAGCTCCTTTCATTCAGTCAGTAGCTTCAAACATTTCTGGTATATGAATAACATGATGTTTTTCAATGGCAAAAATCAATGAATATTGTAAAAGCACAAACAGTAATTTCTCCGCATTGCAAGGTGCAATTCTGAAATTTTTTGCTTTTTCCTGCTCCTCTTAGCATGATAAAGAAGATTCAAAGAGAGTGAGATGCCAGCTCCTTTCATTCAGTCAGTAGCTTCAATCATTTCTGGACGTTTTTCAATGGCAAAAATCAATGAATATTGTAAATGCACAAACAGTAATTTCTCCGCATTGCAAGGTGCAATTCTGAAATTTTTTGCTTTTTCCTGCTCCTCTTAGCATGATAAAGAAGATTCAAAGAGAGTGAGATGCCAGCTCCTTTCATTCAGTCAGTAGCTTCAATCATTTCTGGTTTATGAATAACATAATGTTTTTCAATGGCAAAAATCAATGAATATTGTAAATGCACAAACAGTAATTTCTCCACATTGCAAGGTGCAATTCTGAAATTTTTTGCTTTTTCCTGCTCCTCTTAGCATGATAAAGAAGATTCAAAGAGAGTGAGATGCCAGCTCCTTTCATTCAGTCAGTAGCTTCAATCATTTCTGGACGTTTTTCAATGGCAAAAATCAATGAATATTGTAAATGCACAAACAGTAATTTCTCCGCATTGCAAGGTGCAATTCTGAAATTTTTTGCTTTTTCCTGCTCCTCTTAGCATGATAAAGAAGATTCAAAGAGAGCGAGATGCCAGCTCCTTTCATTCAGTCAGTAGCTTCAATCATTTCTGGTATATGAATAACATGATGTTTTTCAATGGCAAAAATCAATGAATATTGTAAATGCACAAACAGTAATTTCTCCGCATTGCAAGGTGCAATTCTGAAATTTTTTGCTTTTTCCTGCTCCTCTTAGCATGATAAAGAAGATTCAAAGAGAGTGAGATGCCAGCTCCTTTCATTCAGTCAGTAGCTTCAATCATTTCTGGACGTTTTTCAATGGCAAAAATCAATGAATATTGTAAATGCACAAACAGTAATTTCTCCGCATTGCAAGGTGCAATTCTGAAATTTTTTGCTTTTTCCTGCTCCTCTTAGCATGATAAAGAAGATTCAAAGAGAGTGAGATGCCAGCTCCTTTCATTCAGTCAGTAGCTTCAAACATTTCTAGTATATGAATAACATGATGTTTTTCAATGGCAAAAATCAATGAATATTGTAAATGCACAAACAGTAATTTCTCCGCATTGCAAGGTGCAATTCTGAAATTTTTTGCTTTTTCCTGCTCCTCTTAGCATGATAAAGAAGATTCAAAGAGAGTGAGATGCCAGCTCCTTTCATTCAGTCAGTAGCTTCAATCATTTCTGGACGTTTTTCAATGGCAAAAATCAATGAATATTGTAAATGCACAAACAGTAATTTCTCCGCATTGCAAGGTGCAATTCTGAAATTTTTTGCTTTTTCCTGCTCCTCTTAGCATGATAAAGAAGATTCAAAGAGAGTGAGATGCCAGCTCCTTTCATTCAGTCAGTAGCTTCAATCATTTCTGGACGTTTTTCAATGGCAAAAATCAATGAATATTGTAAATGCACAAACAGTAATTTCTCCGCATTGCAAGGTGCAATTCTGAAATTTTTTGCTTTTTCCTGCTCCTCTTAGCATGATAAAGAAGATTCAAAGAGAGTGAGATGCCAGCTCCTTTCATTCAGTCAGTAGCTTCAATCATTTCTGGTATATGAATAACATGATGTTTTTCAATGGCAAAAATCAATGAATATTGTAAATGCACAAACAGTAATTTCTCCGCATTGCAAGGTGCAATTCTGAAATTTTTTGCTTTTTCCTGCTCCTCTTAGCATGATAAAGAAGATTCAAAGAGAGTGAGATGCCAGCTCCTTTCATTCAGTCAGCAGCTTCAATCATTTCTGGACATTTTTCAATGGCAAAAATCAATGAATATTGTAAATGCACAAACAGTAATTTCTCCGCATTGCAAGGTGCAATTCTGAAATTTTTTGCTTTTTCCTGCTCCTCTTAGCATGATAAAGAAGATTCAAAGAGAGTGAGATGCCAGCTCCTTTCATTCAGTCAGTAGCTTCAAACATTTCTGGTATATGAATAACATGATGTTTTTCAATGGCAAAAATCAATGAATATTGTAAAAGCACAAACAGTAATTTCTCCGCATTGCAAGGTGCAATTCTGAAATTTTTTGCTTTTTCCTGCTCCTCTTAGCATGATAAAGAAGATTCAAAGAGAGTGAGATGCCAGCTCCTTTCATTCAGTCAGTAGCTTCAATCATTTCTGGACGTTTTTCAATGGCAAAAATCAATGAATATTGTAAATGCACAAACAGTAATTTCTCCGCATTGCAAGGTGCAATTCTGAAATTTTTTGCTTTTTCCTGCTCCTCTTAGCATGATAAAGAAGATTCAAAGAGAGTGAGATGCCAGCTCCTTTCATTCAGTCAGTAGCTTCAATCATTTCTGGTATATGAATAACATGATGTTTTTCAATGGCAAAAATCAATGAATATTGTAAATGCACAAACAGTAATTTCTCCGCATTGCAAGTTGCAATTCTGAAATTTTTTGCTTTTTCCTGCTCCTCTTAGCATGATAAAGAAGATTCAAAGAGAGTGAGATGCCAGCTCCTTTCATTCAGTCAGTAGCTTCAATTATTTCTGGACGTTTTTCAATGGCAAAAATCAATGAATATTGTAAATGCACAAACAGTAATTTCTCCGCATTGCAAGGTGCAATTCTGAAATTTTTTGCTTTTTCCTGCTCCTCTTAGCATGATAAAGAAGATTCAAAGAGACTGAGATGCCAGCTCCTTTCATTCAGTCAGTTGCTTCAATCATTTCTGGACGTTTTTCAATGGCAAAAATCAGTGAATATTGTAAATGCACAAACAGTAATTTCTCCGCATTGCAAGGTGCAATTCTGAAATTTTTTGCTTTTTCCTGCTCCTCTTAGCATGATAAAGAAGATTCAAAGAGAGTGAGATGCCAGCTCCTTTCATTCAGTCAGTAGCTTCAATCATTTCTGGACGTTTTTCAATGGCAAAAATCAATGAATATTGTAAATGCACAAACAGTAATTTCTCCGCATTGCAAGGTGCAATTCTGAAATTTTTTGCTTTTTCCTGCTCCTCTTTGCATGATAAAGAAGATTCAAAGAGAGTGAGATGCCAGCTCCTTTCATTCAGTCAGTAGCTTCAATCATTTCTGGTATATGAATAACATGATGTTTTTCAATGGCAAAAATCAATGAATATTGAAAATGCACAAACAGTAATTTCTCCGCATTGCAAGGTGCAATTCTGAAATTTTTGGATTTTTCCTGCTCCTCTTAGCATGATAAAGAAGATTCAAAGAGAGTGAGATGCCAGCTCCTTTCATTCAGTCAGTAGCTTCAATCATTTCTGGATGTTTTTCAATGGCAAAAATCAATGAATATTGTAAATGCACAAACAGTAATTTCTCCGCATTGCAAGGTGCAATTCTGAAATTTCTTGCATTTTCCTGCTCCTCTTAGCATGATAAAGAAGATTCAAAGAGAGTGAGATGCCAGCTCCTTTCATTCAGTCAGTAGCTTCAATCATTTCTGGACGTTTTTCAATGGCAAAAATCAATGAATATTGTAAATGCACAAACAGTAATTTCTCCGCATTGCAAGGTGCAATTCTGAAATTTTTTGCTTTTTCCTGCTCCTCTTAGCATGATAAAGAAGATTCAAAGAGAGTGAGATGCCAGCTCCTTTCATTCAGTCAGTAGCTTCAAACATTTCTGGTATATGAATAACATGATGTTTTTCAATGGCAAAAATCAATGAATATTGTAAATGCACAAACAGTAATTTCTCCGCATTGCAAGGTGCAAATCTGAAATTTTTTGCTTTTTCCTGCTCCTCTTAGCATGATAAAGAAGATTCAAAGAGAGTGAGATGCCAGCTCCTTTCATTCAGTCAGTAGCTTCAATCATTTCTGGACGTTTTTCAATGGCAAAAATCAATGAATATTGTAAATGCACAAACAGTAATTTCTCCGCATTGCAAGGTGCAATTCTGAAATTTTTTGCTTTTTCCTGCTCCTCTTAGCATGATAAAGAAGATTCAAAGAGAGTGAGATGCCAGCTTCTTTCATTCAGTCAGTAGCTTCAAACATTTCTGGGATATGAATAACATGATGTTTTTCAATGGCAAAAATTAATGAATATTGTAAATGCACAAACAGTAATTTCTCCGCATTGCAAGGTGCAATTCTGAAATTTTTTGCTTTTTCCTGCTCCTCTTAGCATGATAAAGAAGATTCAAAGAGAGTGAGATGCCAGCTCCTTTCATTCAGTCAGTAGCTTCAATCATTTCTGGACGTTTTTCAATGGCAAAAATCAATGAATATTGTAAATGCACAAACAGTAATTTCTCCGCATTGCAAGGTGCAATTCTGAAATTTTTTGCTTTTTCCTGCTCCTCTTAGCATGATAAAGAAGATTCAAAGAGAGTGAGATGCCAGCTCCTTTCATTCAGTCAGTAGCTTCAATCATTTCTGGACGTTTTTCAATGGCAAAAATCAATGAATATTGTAAATGCACAAACAGTAATTTCTCCGCATTGCAAGGTGCAATTCTGAAATTTTTTGCTTTTTCCTGCTCCTCTTAGCATGATAAAGAAGATTCAAAGAGAGTGAGATGCCAGCTCCTTTCATTCAGTCAGTAGCTTCAATCATTTCTGGTATATGAATAACATGATGTTTTTCAATGGCAAAAATCAATGAATATTGTAAATGCACAAACAGTAATTTCTCCGCATTGCAAGTTGCAATTCTGAAATTTTTTGCTTTTTCCTGCTCCTCTTAGCATGATAAAGAAGATTCAAAGAGAGTGAGATTCCAGCTCCTTTCATTCAGTCAGTAGCTTCAATCATTTCTGGACGTTTTTCAATGGCAAAAATCAATGAATATTGTAAATGCACAAACAGTAATTTCTCCGCATTGCAAGGTGCAATTCTGAAATTTTTTGCTTTTTCCTGCTCCTCTTAGCATGATAAAGAAGATTCAAAGAGAGTGAGATGCCAGCTCCTTTCATTCAGTCAGTAGCTTCAATCATTTCTGGACGTTTTTCAATGACAAAAATCAATGAATATTGTAAATGCACAAACAGTAATTTCTCCGCATTGCAAGATGCAATTCTGAAATTTTTTGCTTTTTCCTGCTCCTCTTAGCATGATAAAAAAGATTCAAAGAGAGTGAGATGCCAGCTCCTTTCATTCAGTCAGTAGCTTCAATCATTTCTGGACGTTTTTCAATGGCAAAAATCAATGAATATTGTAAATGCACAAACAGTAATTTCTCCGCATTGCAAGGTGCAATTCTGAAATTTTTTGCTTTTTCCTGCTCCTCTTAGCATGATAAAGAAGATTCAAAGAGAGTGAGATGCCAGCTCCTTTCATTCAGTCAGTAGCTTCAATCATTTCTGGTATATGAATAACATGATGTTTTTCAATGGCAAAAATCAATGAATATTGTAAATGCACAAACAGTAATTTCTCCGCATTGCAAGGTGCAATTCTGAAATTTTTTGCTTTTTCCTGCTCCTCTTAGCATGATAAAGAAGATTCAAAGAGAGTGAGTTGCCAGCTCCTTTCATTCAGTCAGTAGCTTCAATCATTTCTGGACGTTTTTCAATGGCAAAAATCAATGAATATTGTAAATGCACAAACAGTAATTTCTCCGCATTGCAAGGTGCAATTTTGAAATTTTTTGCTTTTTCCTGCTCCTCTTAGCATGATAAAGAAGATTCAAAGAGAGTGAGATGCCAGCTCCTTTCATTCAGTCAGTAGCTTCAGTCATTTCTGGACGTTTTTCAATGGCAAAAATCAATGAATATTGTAAATGCACAAACAGTAATTTCTCCGCATTGCAAGGTGCAATTCTGAAATTTTTTGCTTTTTCCTGCTCCTCTTAGCATGATAAAGAATATTCAAAGAGAGTGAGATGCCAGCTCCTTTCATTCAGTCAGTAGCTTCAAACATTTCTGGTATAAACATTTCTGGACGTTTTTCAATGGCAAAAATCAATGAATATTGTAAATGCACAAACAGTAATATCTCCACATTGCAAGGTGCAATTCTGAAATTTTTTGCTTTTTCCTGCTAATCCTAGCATGATAAAGAAGATTCAAATAGAGTGAGATGCCAGCTCCTTTCGTTCAGTCAGTAGCTTCAAACATTTCTGGACGTTTTTCAATGGCAAAATTCAATGAATATTGTAAATGCACAAACAGTAATATCTCCACATTGCCAGGAGCAATTCTGAAATTTTTTGCTTTTTCCTGCTAAACCTAGCATGATAAAGAAGATTCAAAGAGAGTGAGATGCCAGCTCCTTTCATTCAGTCAGTAGCTTCAATCATTTCTGGACGTTTTTCAATGGCAAAAATCAATGAATATTGTAAATGCACAAACAGTAATTTCTCCGCATTGCAAGGTGCAATTCTGAAATTTTTTGCTTTTTCCTGCTCCTCTTAGCATGATAAAGAAGATTCAAAGAGAGTGAGATGACAGCTCCTTTCATTCAGTCAGTAGCTTCAATCATTTCTGGACGTTTTTCAATGGCAAAAATCAATGAATATTGTAAATGCACAAACAGTAATTTCTCCGCATTGCAAGGTGCAATTCTGAAATTTTTTGCTTTTTCCTGCTCCTCTTAGCATGATAAAGAAGATTCAAAGAGAGTGAGATGCCAGCTCCTTTCATTCAGTCAGTAGCTTCAATCATTTCTGGTATATGAATAACATGATGTTTTTCAATGGCAAAAATCAATGAATATTGTAAATGCACAAACAGTAATTTCTCCGCATTGCAAGGTGCAATTCTGAAATTTTTTGCTTTTTCCTGCTCCTCTTAGCATGATAAAGAAGATTCAAAGAGAGTGAGATGCCAGCTCCTTTCATTCAGTCAGTAGCTTCAATCATTTCTGGACGTTTTTCAATGGCAAAAATCAATGAATATTGTAAATGCACAAACAGTAATTTCTCCGCATTGCAAGATGCAATTCTGAAATATTTTGCTTTTTCCTGCTCCTCTTAGCATGGTAAAGAAGATTCAAAGAGAGTGAGATGCCAGCTCCTTTCATTCAGTCAGTAGCTTCAGTCATTTCTGGACGTTTTTCAATGCAAAAATCAATGAATATTGTAAATGCACAAACAGTAATTTCTCCGCATTGCAAGGTGCAATTCTGAAATTTTTTGCTTTTTCCTGCTCCTCTTAGCATGATAAAGAAGATTCAAAGAGAGTGAGATGCCAGCTCCTTTCATTCAGTCAGTAGCTTCAATCATTTCTGGTATATGAATAACATGATGTTTTTCAATGGCAAAAATCAATGAATATTGTAAATGCACAAACAATAATTTCTCCGCATTGCAAGGTGCAATTCTGAAATTTTTTGCTTTTTCCTGCTCCTCTTAGCATGATAAAGAAGATTCAAAGAGAGTGAGATGCCAGCTCCTTTCATTCAGTCAGTAGCTTCAATCATTTCTGGATGTTTTTCAATGGCAAAAATCAATGAATATTATAAATGCACAAACAGTAATTTCTCCGCATTGCAAGGTGCAATTCTGAAATTTTTTGCTTTTTCCTGCTCCTCTTAGCATGATAAAGAAGATTCAAAGAGAGTGAGATGCCAGCTCCTTTCATTCAGTCAGTAGCTTCAAACATTTCTGGTATATGAATAACATGATGTTTTTCAATGGCAAAAATCAATGAATATTGTAAATGCACAAACAGTAATTTCTCCGCATTGCAAGGTGCAATTCTGAAATCTTTTGCTTTTTCCTGCTCCTCTTAGCATGATAAAGAAGATTCAAAGAGAGTGAGATGCCAGCTCCTTTCATTCAGTCAGTAGCTTCAATCATTTCTGGACGTTTTTCAATGGCAAAAATCAATGAATATTGTAAATGCACAAACAGTAATTTCTCCGCATTGCAAGGTGCAATTCTGAAATTTTTTGCTTTTTCCTGCTCCTATTAGCATGATAAAGAAGATTCAAAGAGAGTGAGATGCCAGCTTCTTTCATTGTCAGTAGCTTCAAACATTTCTGGGATATGAATAACATGATGTTTTTCAATGGCAAAAATTAATGAATATTGTAAATGCACAAACAGTAATTTCTCCGCATTGCAAGGTGCAATTCTGAAATTTTTTGCTTTTTCCTGCTCCTCTTAGCATGATAAAGAAGATTCAAAGAGAGTGAGATGCCAGCTCCTTTCATTCAGTCAGTAGCTTCAATCATTTCTGGACGTTTTTCAATGGCAAAAATCAATGAATATTGTAAATGCACAAACAGTAATTTCTCCACATTGCAAGGTGCAATTCTGAAATTTTTTGCTTTTTCCTGCTCCTCTTAGCATGATAAAGAAGATTCAAAGAGAGTGAGATGCCAGCTCCTTTCATTCAGTCAGTAGCTTCAATCATTTCTGGACGTTTTTCAATGGCAAAAATCAATGAATATTGTAAATGCACAAACAGTAATTTCTCCGCATTGCAAGGTGCAATTCTGAAATTTTTTGCTTTTTCCTGCTCCTCTTAGCATGATAAAGAAGATTCAAAGAGAGTGAGATGCCAGCTCCTTTCATTCAGTCAGTAGCTTCAATCATTTCTGGTATATGAATAACATGATGTTTTTCAATGGCAAAAATCAATGAATATTGTAAATGCACAAACAGTAATTTCTCCGCATTGCAAGTTGCAATTCTGAAATTTTTTGCTTTTTCCTGCTCCTCTTAGCATGATAAAGAAGATTCAAAGAGAGTGAGATTCCGGCTCCTTTCATTCAGTCAGTAGCTTCAATCATTTCTGGACGTTTTTCAATGGCAAAAATCAATGAATATTGTAAATGCACAAACAGTAATTTCTCCGCATTGCAAGGTGCAATTCTGAAATTTTTTGCTTTTTCCTGCTCCTCTTAGCATGATAAAGAAGATTCAAAGAGAGTGAGATGCCAGCTCCTTTCATTCAGTCAGTAGCTTTAATCATTTCTGGACGTTTTTCAATGGCAAAAATCAATGAATATTGTAAATGCACAAACAGTAATTTCTCCGCATTGCAAGATGAAATTCTGAAATTTTTTGCTTTTTCCTGCTCCTCTTAGCATGATAAAGAAGATTAAAAGAGAGTGAGATGCCAGCTCCTTTCATTCAGTCAGTAGCTTCAATCATTTCTGGACGTTTTTCAATGGCAAAAATCAATGAATATTGTAAATGCACAAACAGTAATTTCTCCGCATTGCAAGGTGCAATTCTGAAATTTTTTGCTTTTTCCTGCTCCTCTTAGCATGATAAAGAAGATTCAAAGAGAGTGAGATGCCAGCTCCTTTCATTCAGTCAGTAGCTTCAATCATTTCTGGTATATGAATAACATGATGTTTTTCAATGGCAAAAATCAATGAATATTGTAAATGCACAAACAGTAATTTCTCCGCATTGCAAGGTGCAATTCTGAAATTTTTTGCTTTTTCCTGCTCCTCTTAGCATGATAAAGAAGATTCAAAGAGAGTGAGATGCCAGCTCCTTTCATTCAGTCAGTAGCTTCAGTCATTTCTGGAAGTTTTTCAATGGCAAAAATCAATGAATATTGTAAATGCACAAACAGTAATTTCTCCGCATTGCAAGGTGCAATTCTGAAATTTTTTGCTTTTTCCTGCTCCTCTTAGCATGATAAAGAAGATACAAAGAGAGTGAGATGCCAGCTCCTTTCATTCAGTCAGTAGCTTCAAACATTTCTGGTATAAACATTTCTGGACGTTTTTCAATGGCAAAAATCAATGAATATTGTAAATGCACAAACAGTAATATCTCCACATTGCAAGGTGCAATGCTGAAATTTTTTTTGCTTTTTCCTGCTAATCCTAGCATGATAAAGAAGATTCAAATAGAGTGAGATGCCAGCTCCTTTCATTCAGTCAGTAGCTTCAAACATTTCTGGACGTTTTTCAATGGCAAAAATCAATGAATATTGTAAATGCACAAACAGTAATATCTCCACATTGCAAGGTGCAATTCTGAAATTTTTTGCTTTTTCCTGCTAATCCTAGCATGATAAAGAAGATTCAAAGAGAGTGAGATGTCAGCTCCTTTCATTCAGTCAGTAGCTTCAAACATTTCTGGTATATGAATAACATGATGTTTTTCAATGGCAAAAATCAATGAATATTGTAAATGCACAGACAGTAATATCTCCACATTGCAAGGTGCAATTCTGAAATTTTTTGCTTTTTCCTGCTAATCCTAGCATGATAAAGAAGATTCAAAGAGAGTGAGATGCCAGCTCCTTTCATTCAGTCAGTAGCTTCAAACATTTCTGGACGTTTTTCAATGGCAAAAATCAATGAATATTGTAAATGCACAAACAGTAATATCTCCACATTGCAAGGTGCAATTCTGAAATTTTTTGCTTTTTCCTGCTACTCCTAGCATGATAAAGAAGATTCAAAGAGAGTGAGATGCCAGCTCCTTTCATTCAGTCAGTAGCTTCAATCATTTCTGGACGTTTTTCAATGGCAAAAATCAATGAATATTGTAAATGCACAAACAGTAATTTCTCCGCATTGCAAGGTGCAATTCTGAATTTTTTTGCTTTTTCCTGCTCCTCTTAGCATGGTAAAGAAGATTCAAAGAGAGTGAGATGCCAGCTCCTTTCATTCAGTCAGTAGCTTCAGTCATTTCTGGACGTTTTTCAATGGCAAAAATCAATGAATATTGTAAATGCACAAAAAGTAATTTCTCCGCATTGCAAGGTGCAATTCTGAAATTTTTTGCTTTTTCCTGCTCCTCTTAGCATGATAAAGAAGATTCAAAGAGAGTGAGATGCCAGCTCCTTTCATTCAGTCAGTAGCTTCAAACATTTCTGGTATAAACATTTCTGGACGTTTTTCAATGGCAAAAATCAATGAATATTGTAAATGCACAAACAGTAATATCTCCACATTGCAAGGTGCAATTCTGAAATTTTTTGCTTTTTCCTGCTAATCCTAGCATGATAAAGAAGATTCAAATAGAGTGAGATGCCAGCTCCTTTCATTCAGTCAGTAGCTTCAAACATTTCTGGACGTTTTTCAATGGCAAAATTCAATGAATATTGTAAATGCACAAACAGTAATATCTCCACATTGCAAGGTGCAATTCTGAAATTTTTTGCTTTTTCCTGCTAATCCTAGCATGATAAAGAAGATTCAAAGAGAGTGAGATGCCAGCTCCTTTCATTCAGTCAGTAGCTTCAATCATTTCTGGACGTTTTTCAATGGCAAAAATCAATGAATATTGTAAATGCACAAACAGTAATTTCTCCGCATTGCAAGGTGCAATTCTGAAATTTTTTGCTTTTTCCTGCTCCTCTTAGCATGATAAAGAAGATTCAAAGAGAGTGAGATGCCAGCTCCTTTCATTCAGTCAGTAGCTTCAATCATTTCTGGTATATGAATAACATGATGTTTTTCAATGGCAAAAATCAATGAATATTGTAAATGCACAAACAGTAATTTCTCCGCATTGCAAGGTGCAATTCTGAAATTTTTTGCTTTTTCCTGCTCCTCTTAGCATGATAAAGAAGATTCAAAGAGAGTGAGATGCCAGCTCCTTTCATTCAGTCAGTAGCTTCAGTCATTTCTGGAAGTTTTTCAATGGCAAAAATCAATGAATATTGTAAATGCACAAACAGTAATTTCTCCGCATTGCAAGGTGCAATTCTGAAATTTTTTGCTTTTTCCTGCTCCTCTTAGCATGATAAAGAAGATTCAAAGAGAGTGAGATGCCAGCTCCTTTCATTCAGTCAGTAGCTTCAAACATTTCTGGTATAAACATTTCTGGACGTTTTTCAATGGCAAAAATCAATGAATATTGTAAATGCA
This sequence comes from Phyllobates terribilis, assembly GCF_046119375.1. Lineage (NCBI taxonomy): Eukaryota > Metazoa > Chordata > Amphibia > Anura > Dendrobatidae > Phyllobates > Phyllobates terribilis. The sequence continues at coordinate 42,023 of NW_027364785.1, forward strand.
CAAACAGTAATATCTCCACATTGCAAGGTGCAATGCTGAAATTTTTTTTGCTTTTTCCTGCTAATCCTAGCATGATAAAGAAGATTCAAATAGAGTGAGATGCCAGCTCCTTTCATTCAGTCAGTAGCTTCAAACATTTCTGGACGTTTTTCAATGGCAAAAATCAATGAATATTGTAAATGCACAAACAGTAATATCTCCACATTGCAAGGTGCAATTCTGAAATTTTTTGCTTTTTCCTGCTAATCCTAGCATGATAAAGAAGATTCAAAGAGAGTGAGATGTCAGCTCCTTTCATTCAGTCAGTAGCTTCAAACATTTCTGGTATATGAATAACATGATGTTTTTCAATGGCAAAAATCAATGAATATTGTAAATGCACAAACAGTAATATCTCCACATTGCAAGGTGCAATTCTGAAATTTTTTGCTTTTTCCTGCTAATCCTAGCATGATAAAGAAGATTCAAAGAGAGTGAGATGCCAGCTCCTTTCATTCAGTCAGTAGCTTCAAACATTTCTGGACGTTTTTCAATGGCAAAAATCAATGAATATTGTAAATGCACAAACAGTAATATCTCCACATTGCAAGGTGCAATTCTGAAATTTTTTGCTTTTTCCTGCTACTCCTAGCATGATAAAGAAGATTCAAAGAGAGTGAGATGCCAGCTCCTTTCATTCAGTCAGTAGCTTCAATCATTTCTGGACGTTTTTCAATGGCAAAAATCAATGAATATTGTAAATGCACAAACAGTAATTTCTCCGCATTGCAAGGTGCAATTCTGAATTTTTTTGCTTTTTCCTGCTCCTCTTAGCATGGTAAAGAAGATTCAAAGAGAGTGAGATGCCAGCTCCTTTCATTCAGTCAGTAGCTTCAGTCATTTCTGGACGTTTTTCAATGGCAAAAATCAATGAATATTGTAAATGCACAAAAAGTAATTTCTCCGCATTGCAAGGTGCAATTCTGAAATTTTTTGCTTTTTCCTGCTCCTCTTAGCATGATAAAGAAGATTCAAAGAGAGTGAGATGCCAGCTCCTTTCATTCAGTCAGTAGCTTCAAACATTTCTGGTATAAACATTTCTGGACGTTTTTCAATGGCAAAAATCAATGAATATTGTAAATGCACAAACAGTAATATCTCCACATTGCAAGGTGCAATTCTGAAATTTTTTGCTTTTTCCTGCTAATCCTAGCATGATAAAGAAGATTCAAATAGAGTGAGATGCCAGCTCCTTTCATTCAGTCAGTAGCTTCAAACATTTCTGGACGTTTTTCAATGGCAAAATTCAATGAATATTGTAAATGCACAAACAGTAATATCTCCACATTGCAAGGTGCAATTCTGAAATTTTTTGCTTTTTCCTGCTAATCCTAGCATGATAAAGAAGATTCAAAGAGAGTGAGATGCCAGCTCCTTTCATTCAGTCAGTAGCTTCAATCATTTCTGGACGTTTTTCAATGGCAAAAATCAATGAATATTGTAAATGCACAAACAGTAATTTCTCCGCATTGCAAGGTGCAATTCTGAAATTTTTTGCTTTTTCCTGCTCCTCTTAGCATGATAAAGAAGATTCAAAGAGAGTGAGATGCCAGCTCCTTTCATTCAGTCAGTAGCTTCAATCATTTCTGGACGTTTTTCAATGGCAAAAATCAATGAATATTGTAAATGCACAAACAGTAATTTCTCCGCATTGCAAGGTGCAATTCTGAAATTTTTTGCTTTTTCCTGCTCCTCTTAGCATGATAAAGAAGATTCAAAGAGAGTGAGATGCCAGCTCCTTTCATTCAGTCAGTAGCTTCAATCATTTCTGGTATATGAATAACATGATGTTTTTCAATGGCAAAAATCAATGAATATTGTAAATGCACAAACAGTAATTTCTCCGCATTGCAAGGTGCAATTCTGAAATTTTTTGCTTTTTCCTGCTCCTCTTAGCATGATAAAGAAGATTCAAAGAGAGTGAGATGCCAGCTCCTTTCATTCAGTCAGTAGCTTCAATCATTTCTGGACGTTTTTCAATGGCAAAAATCAATGAATATTGTAAATGCACAAACAGTAATTTCTCCGCATTGCAACATGCAATTCTGAAATTTTTTGCTTTTTCCTGCTCCTCTTAGCATGATAAAGAAGATTCAAAGAGAGTGAGATGCCAGCTCCTTTCATTCAGTCAGTAGCTTCAGTCATTTCTGGACGTTTTTCAATGGCAAAAATCAATGAATATTGTAAATGCACAAACAGTAATTTCTCCGCATTGCAAAGTGCAATTCTGAAATTTTTTGCTTTTTCCTGCTCCTCTTAGCATGATAAAGAAGATTCAAAGAGAGTGAGATGCCAGCTCCTTTCATTCAGTCAGTAGCTTCAAACATTTCTGGTATAAACATTTCTGGATGTTTTTCAATGGCAAAAATCAATGAATATTGTAAATGCACAAACAGTAATATCTCCACATTGCAAGGTGCAATGCTGAAATTTTTTGCTTTTTCCTGCTAATCCTAGGATGATAAAGAAGATTCAAATAGAGTGAGATGCCAGCTCCTTTCATTCAGTCAGTAGCTTCAAACATTTCTGGACGTTTTTCAATGGCAAAAATCAATGAATATTGTAAATGCACAAACAGTAATATCTCCACATTGCAAGGTGCAATTCTGAAATTTTTTGCTTTTTCCTGCTAATCCTAGCATGATAAAGAAGATTCAAAGAGAGTGAGATGTCAGCTCCTTTCATTCAGTCAGTAGCTTCAAACATTTCTGGTATATGAATAACATGATGTTTTTCAATGGCAAAAATCAATGAATATTGTAAATGCACAAACAGTAATATCTCCACATTGCAAGGTGCAATTCTGAAATTTTTTGCTTTTTCCTGCTAATCCTAGCATGATAAAGAAGATTCAAATAGAGTGAGATGCCAGCTCCTTTCATTCAGTCAGTAGCTTCAAACATTTCTGGACGTTTTTCAATGGCAAAATTCAATGAATATTGTAAATGCACAAACAGTAATATCTCCACATTGCAAGGTGCAATTCTGAAATTTTTTGCTTTTTCCTGCTAATCCTAGCATGATAAAGAAGATTCAAAGAGAGTGAGATGCCAGCTCCTTTCATTCAGTCAGTAGCTTCAATCATTTCTGGACGTTTTTCAATGGCAAAAATCAATGAATATTGTAAATGCACAAACAGTAATTTCTCCGCATTGCAAGGTGCAATTCTGAAATTTTTTGCTTTTTCCTGCTCCTCTTAGCATGATAAAGAAGATTCAAAGAGAGTGAGATGCCAGCTCCTTTCATTCAGTCAGTAGCTTCAATCATTTCTGGATGTTTTTCAATGGCAAAAATCAATGAATATTGTAAATGCACAAACAGTAATTTCTCCGCATTGCAAGGTGCAATTCTGAAATTTTTTGCTTTTTCCTGCTCCTCTTAGCATGATAAAGAAGATTCAAAGAGAGTGAGATGCCAGCTCCTTTCATTCAGTCAGTAGCTTCAATCATTTCTGGTATATGAATAACATGATGTTTTTCAATGGCAAAAATCAATGAATATTGTAAATGCACAAACAGTAATTTCTCCGCATTGCAAGGTGCAATTCTGAAATTTTTTGCTTTTTCCTGCTCCTCTTAGCATGATAAAGAAGATTCAAAGAGAGTGAGATGCCAGCTCCTTTCATTCAGTCAGTAGCTTCAATCATTTCTGGACGTTTTTCAATGGCAAAAATCAATGAATATTGTAAATGCACAAACAGTAATTTCTCCGCATTGCAAGATGCAATTCTGAAATTTTTTGCTTTTTCCTGCTCCTCTTAGCATGATAAAGAAGATTCAAAGAGAGTGAGATGCCAGCTCCTTTCATTCAGTCAGTAGCTTCAGTCATTTCTGGACGTTTTTCAATGGCAAAAATCAATGAATATTGTAAATGCACAAACAGTAATTTCTCCGCATTGCAAAGTGCAATTCTGAAATTTTTTGCTTTTTCCTGCTCCTCTTAGCATGATAAAGAAGATTCAAAGAGAGTGAGATGCCAGCTCCTTTCATTCAGTCAGTAGCTTCAAACATTTCTGGTATAAACATTTCTGGATGTTTTTCAATGGCAAAAATCAATGAATATTGTAAATGCACAAACAGTAATATCTCCACATTGCAAGGTGCAATGCTGAAATTTTTTGCTTTTTCCTGCTAATCCTAGGATGATAAAGAAGATTCAAATAGAGTGAGATGCCAGCTCCTTTCATTCAGTCAGTAGCTTCAAACATTTCTGGACGTTTTTCAATGGCAAAAATCAATGAATATTGTAAATGCACAAACAGTAATATCTCCACATTGCAAGGTGCAATTCTGAAATTTTTTGCTTTTTCCTGCTAATCCTAGCATGATAAAGAAGATTCAAAGAGAGTGAGATGTCAGCTCCTTTCATTCAGTCAGTAGCTTCAAACATTTCTGGTATATGAATAACATGATGTTTTTCAATGGCAAAAATCAATGAATATTGTAAATGCACAAACAGTAATATCTCCACATTGCAAGGTGCAATTCTGAAATTTTTTGCTTTTTCCTGCTAATCCTAGCATGATAAAGAAGATTCAAAGAGAGTGAGATGCCAGCTCCTTTCATTCAGTCAGTAGCTTCAAACATTTCTGGACGTTTTTCAATGGCAAAAATCAATGAATATTGTAAATGCACAAACAGTAATATCTCCACATTGCAAGGTGCAATTCTGAAATTTTTTGCTTTTTCCTGCTACTCCTAGCATGATAAAGAAGATTCAAAGAGAGTGAGATGCCAGCTCCTTTCATTCAGTCAGTAGCTTCAATCATTTCTGGACGTTTTTCAATGGCAAAAATCAATGAATATTGTAAATGCACAAACAGTAATTTCTCCGCATTGCAAGGTGCAATTCTGAATTTTTTTGCTTTTTCCTGCTCCTCTTAGCATGGTAAAGAAGATTCAAAGAGAGTGAGATGCCAGCTCCTTTCATTCAGTCAGTAGCTTCAGTCATTTCTGGACGTTTTTCAATGGCAAAAATCAATGAATATTGTAAATGCACAAAAAGTAATTTCTCCGCATTGCAAGGTGCAATTCTGAAATTTTTTGCTTTTTCCTGCTCCTCTTAGCATGATAAAGAAGATTCAAAGAGAGTGAGATGCCAGCTCCTTTCATTCAGTCAGTAGCTTCAAACATTTCTGGTATAAACATTTCTGGACGTTTTTCAGTGGCAAAAATCAATGAATATTGTAAATGCACAAACAGTAATATCTCCACATTGCAAGGTGCAATTCTGAAATTTTTTGCTTTTTCCTGCTAATCCTAGCATGATAAAGAAGATTCAAATAGAGTGAGATTCCAGCTCCTTTCATTCAGTCAGTAGCTTCAAACATTTCTGGACGTTTTTCAATGGCAAAATTCAATGAATATTGTAAATGCACAAACAGTAATATCTCCACATTGCAAGGTGCAATTCTGAAATTTTTTGCTTTTTCCTGCTAATCCTAGCATGATAAAGAAGATTCAAAGAGAGTGAGATGCCAGCTCCTTTCATTCAGTCAGTAGCTTCAATCATTTCTGGACGTTTTTCAATAGCAAAAATCAATGAATATTGTAAATGCACAAACAGTAATTTCTCCGCATTGCAAGGTGCAATTCTGAAATTTTTTGCTTTTTCCTGCTCCTCTTAGCATGATAAAGAAGATTCAAAGAGAGTGAGATGCCAGCTCCTTTCATTCAGTCAGTAGCTTCAATCATTTCTGGTATATGAATAACATGATGTTTTTCAATGGCAAAAATCAATGAATATTGTAAATGCACAAACAGTAATTTCTCCGCATTGGAAGGTGCAATTCTGAAATTTTTTGCTTTTTCCTGCTCCTCTTAGCATGATAAAGAAGATTCAAAGAGAGTGAGATGCCAGCTCCTTTCATTCAGTCAGTAGCTTCAATCATTTCTGGACGTTTTTCAATGGCAAAAATCAATGAATATTGTAAATGCACAAACAGTAATTTCTCCGCATTGCAAGATGCAATTCTGAAATTTTTTGCTTTTTCCTGCTCCTCTTAGCATGATAAAGAAGATTCAAAGAGAGTGAGATGCCAGCTCCTTTCATTCAGTCAGTAGCTTCAGTCATTTCTGGACGTTTTTCAATGGCAAAAATCAATGAATATTGTAAATGCACAAACAGTAATTTCTCCGCATTGCAAAGTGCAATTCTGAAATTTTTTGCTTTTTCCTGCTCCTCTTAGCATGATAAAGAAGATTCAAAGAGAGTGAGATGCCAGCTCCTTTCATTCAGTCAGTAGCTTCAAACATTTCTGGTATAAACATTTCTGGATGTTTTTCAATGGCAAAAATCAATGAATATTGTAAATGCACAAACAGTAATATCTCCACATTGCAAGGTGCAATGCTGAAATTTTTTGCTTTTTCCTGCTAATCCTAGGATGATAAAGAAGATTCAAATAGAGTGAGATGCCAGCTCCTTTCATTCAGTCAGTAGCTTCAAACATTTCTGGACGTTTTTCAATGGCAAAAATCAATGAATATTGTAAATGCACAAACAGTAATATCTCCACATTGCAAGGTGCAATTCTGAAATTTTTTGCTTTTTCCTGCTAATCCTAGCATGATAAAGAAGATTCAAAGAGAGTGAGATGTCAGCTCCTTTCATTCAGTCAGTAGCTTCAAACATTTCTGGTATATGAATAACATGATGTTTTTCAATGGCAAAAATCAATGAATATTGTAAATGCACAAACAGTAATATCTCCACATTGCAAGGTGCAATTCTGAAATTTTTTGCTTTTTCCTGCTAATCCTAGCATGATAAAGAAGATTCAAATAGAGTGAGATGCCAGCTCCTTTCATTCAGTCAGTAGCTTCAAACATTTCTGGACGTTTTTCAATGGCAAAATTCAATGAATATTGTAAATGCACAAACAGTAATATCTCCACATTGCAAGGTGCAATTCTGAAATTTTTTGCTTTTTCCTGCTAATCCTAGCATGATAAAGAAGATTCAAAGAGAGTGAGATGCCAGCTCCTTTCATTCAGTCAGTAGCTTCAATCATTTCTGGACGTTTTTCAATGGCAAAAATCAATGAATATTGTAAATGCACAAACAGTAATTTCTCCGCATTGCAAGGTGCAATTCTGAAATTTTTTGCTTTTTCCTGCTCCTCTTAGCATGATAAAGAAGATTCAAAGAGAGTGAGATGCCAGCTCCTTTCATTCAGTCAGTAGCTTCAATCATTTCTGGACGTTTTTCAATGGCAAAAATCAATGAATATTGTAAATGCACAAACAGTAATTTCTCCGCATTGCAAGGTGCAATTCTGAAATTTTTTGCTTTTTCCTGCTCCTCTTAGCATGATAAAGAAGATTCAAAGAGAGTGAGATGCCAGCTCCTTTCATTCAGTCAGTAGCTTCAATCATTTCTGGTATATGAATAACATGATGTTTTTCAATGGCAAAAATCAATGAATATTGTAAATGCACAAACAGTAATTTCTCCGCATTGCAAGTTGCAATTCTGAAATTTTTTGCTTTTTCCTGCTCCTCTTAGCATGATAAAGAAGATTCAAAGAGAGTGAGATTCCGGCTCCTTTCATTCAGTCAGTAGCTTCAATCATTTCTGGACGTTTTTCAATGGCAAAAATCAATGAATATTGTAAATGCACAAACAGTAATTTCTCCGCATTGCAAGGTGCAATTCTGAAATTTTTTGCTTTTTCCTGCTCCTCTTAGCATGATAAAGAAGATTCAAAGAGAGTGAGATGCCAGCTCCTTTCATTCAGTCAGTAGCTTCAATCATTTCTGGACGTTTTTCAATGGCAAAAATCAATGAATATTGTCAATGCACAAACAGTAATTTCTCCGCATTGCAAGGTGCAATTCTGAAATTTTTTGCTTTTTCCTGCTCCTCTTAGCATGATAAAGAAGATTCAAAGAGAGTGAGATGCCAGCTCCTTTCATTCAGTCAGTAGCTTCAGTCATTTCTGGAAGTTTTTCAATGGCAAAAATCAATGAATATTGTAAATGCACAAACAGTAATTTCTCCGCATTGCAAGGTGCAATTCTGAAATTTTTTGCTTTTTCCTGCTCCTCTTAGCATGATAAAGAAGATTCAAAGAGAGTGAGATGCCAGCTCCTTTCATTCAGTCAGTAGCTTCAAACATTTCTGGTATAAACATTTCTGGACGTTTTTCAATGGCAAAAATCAATGAATATTGTAAATGCACAAACAGTAATATCTCCACATTGCAAGGTGCAATGCTGAAATTTTTTTTGCTTTTTCCTGCTAATCCTAGCATGATAAAGAAGATTCAAATAGAGTGAGATGCCAGCTCCTTTCATTCAGTCAGTAGCTTCAAACATTTCTGGACGTTTTTCAATGGCAAAAATCAATGAATATTGTAAATGCACAAACAGTAATATCTCCACATTGCAAGGTGCAATTCTGAAATTTTTTGCTTTTTCCTGCTAATCCTAGCATGATAAAGAAGATTCAAAGAGAGTGAGATGTCAGCTCCTTTCATTCAGTCAGTAGCTTCAAACATTTCTGGTATATGAATAACATGATGTTTTTCAATGGCAAAAATCAATGAATATTGTAAATGCACAAACAGTAATATCTCCACATTGCAAGGTGCAATTCTGAAATTTTTTGCTTTTTCCTGCTAATCCTAGCATGATAAAGAAGATTCAAAGAGAGTGAGATGCCAGCTCCTTTCATTCAGTCAGTAGCTTCAAACATTTCTGGACGTTTTTCAATGGCAAAAATCAATGAATATTGTAAATGCACAAACAGTAATATCTCCACATTGCAAGGTGCAATTCTGAAATTTTTTGCTTTTTCCTGCTACTCCTAGCATGATAAAGAAGATTCAAAGAGAGTGAGATGCCAGCTCCTTTCATTCAGTCAGTAGCTTCAATCATTTCTGGACGTTTTTCAATGGCAAAAATCAATGAATATTGTAAATGCACAAACAGTAATTTCTCCGCATTGCAAGGTGCAATTCTGAATTTTTTTGCTTTTTCCTGCTCCTCTTAGCATGGTAAAGAAGATTCAAAGAGAGTGAGATGCCAGCTCCTTTCATTCAGTCAGTAGCTTCAATCATTTCTGGACGTTTTTCAATGGCAAAAATCAATGAATATTGTAAATGCACAAACAGTAATTTCTCCGCATTGCAAGGTGCAATTCTGAAATTTTTTGCTTTTTCCTGCTCCTCTTAGCATGATAAAGAAGATTCAAAGAGAGTGAGATGCCAGCTCCTTTCATTCAGTCAGTAGCTTCAATCATTTCTGGACGTTTTTCAATGGCAAAAATCAATGAATATTGTAAATGCACAAACAGTAATTTCTCCGCATTGCAAGGTGCAATTCTGAAATTTTTTGCTTTTTCCTGCTCCTCTTAGCATGATAAAGAAGATTCAAAGAGAGTGAGATGCCAGCTCCTTTCATTCAGTCAGTAGCTTCAATCATTTCTGGTATATGAATAACATGATGTTTTTCAATGGCAAAAATCAATGAATATTGTAAATGCACAAACAGTAATTTCTCCGCATTGCAAGTTGCAATTCTGAAATTTTTTGCTTTTTCCTGCTCCTCTTAGCATGATAAAGAAGATTCAAAGAGAGTGAGATTCCGGCTCCTTTCATTCAGTCAGTAGCTTCAATCATTTCTGGACGTTTTTCAATGGCAAAAATCAATGAATATTGTAAATGCACAAACAGTAATTTCTCCGCATTGCAAGGTGCAATTCTGAAATTTTTTGCTTTTTCCTGCTCCTCTTAGCATGATAAAGAAGATTCAAAGAGAGTGAGATGCCAGCTCCTTTCATTCAGTCAGTAGCTTTAATCATTTCTGGACGTTTTTCAATGGCAAAAATCAATGAATATTGTAAATGCACAAACAGTAATTTCTCCGCATTGCAAGATGAAATTCTGAAATTTTTTGCTTTTTCCTGCTCCTCTTAGCATGATAAAGAAGATTCAAAGAGAGTGAGATGCCAGCTCCTTTCATTCAGTCAGTAGCTTCAATCATTTCTGGACGTTTTTCAATGGCAAAAATCAATGAATATTGTAAATGCACAAACAGTAATTTCTCCGCATTGCAAGGTGCAATTCTGAAATTTTTTGCTTTTTCCTGCTCCTCTTAGCATGATAAAGAAGATTCAAAGAGAGTGAGATGCCAGCTCCTTTCATTCAGTCAGTAGCTTCAATCATTTCTGGTATATGAATAACATGATGTTTTTCAATGGCAAAAATCAATGAATATTGTAAATGCACAAACAGTAATTTCTCCGCATTGCAAGGTGCAATTCTGAAATTTTTTGCTTTTTCCTGCTCCTCTTAGCATGATAAAGAAGATTCAAAGAGAGTGAGATGCCAGCTCCTTTCATTCAGTCAGTAGCTTCAATCATTTCTGGACGTTTTTCAATGGCAAAAATCAATGAATATTGTAAATGCACAAACAGTAATTTCTCCGCATTGCAAGGTGCAATTCTGAAATTTTTTGCTTTTTCCTGCTCCTCTTAGCATGATAAAGAAGATTCAAAGAGAGTGAGATGCCAGCTCCTTTCATTCAGTCAGTAGCTTCAGTCATTTCTGGAAGTTTTTCAATGGCAAAAATCAATGAATATTGTAAATGCACAAACAGTAATTTCTCCGCATTGCAAGGTGCAATTCTGAAATTTTTTGCTTTTTCCTGCTCCTCTTAGCATGATAAAGAAGATTCAAAGAGAGTGAGATGCCAGCTCCTTTCATTCAGTCAGTAGCTTCAAACATTTCTGGTATAAACATTTCTGGACGTTTTTCAATGGCAAAAATCAATGAATATTGTAAATGCACAAACAGTAATATCTCCACATTGCAAGGTGCAATGCTGAAATTTTTTTTGCTTTTTCCTGCTAATCCTAGCATGATAAAGAAGATTCAAATAGAGTGAGATGCCAGCTCCTTTCATTCAGTCAGTAGCTTCAAACATTTCTGGACGTTTTTCAATGGCAAAAATCAATGAATATTGTAAATGCACAAACAGTAATATCTCCACATTGCAAGGTGCAATTCTGAAATTTTTTGCTTTTTCCTGCTAATCCTAGCATGATAAAGAAGATTCAAAGAGAGTGAGATGTCAGCTCCTTTCATTCAGTCAGTAGCTTCAAACATTTCTGGTATATGAATAACATGATGTTTTTCAATGGCAAAAATCAATGAATATTGTAAATGCACAAACAGTAATATCTCCACATTGCAAGGTGCAATTCTGAAATTTTTTGCTTTTTCCTGCTAATCCTAGCATGATAAAGAAGATTCAAAGAGAGTGAGATGCCAGCTCCTTTCATTCAGTCAGTAGCTTCAAACATTTCTGGACGTTTTTCAATGGCAAAAATCAATGAATATTGTAATTGCACAAACAGTAATATCTCCACATTGCAAGGTGCAATTCTGAAATTTTTTGCTTTTTCCTGCTACTCCTAGCATGATAAAGAAGATTCAAAGAGAGTGAGATGCCAGCTCCTTTCATTCAGTCAGTAGCTTCAATCATTTCTGGACGTTTTTCAATGGCAAAAATCAATGAATATTGTAAATGCACAAACAGTAATTTCTCCGCATTGCAAGGTGCAATTCTGAATTTTTTTGCTTTTTCCTGCTCCTCTTAGCATGGTAAAGAAGATTCAAAGAGAGTGAGATGCCAGCTCCTTTCATTCAGTCAGTAGCTTCAGTCATTTCTGGACGTTTTTCAATGGCAAAAATCAATGAATATTGTAAATGCACAAAAAGTAATTTCTCCGCATTGCAAGGTGCAATTCTGAAATTTTTTGCTTTTTCCTGCTCCTCTTAGCATGATAAAGAAGATTCAAAGAGAGTGAGATGCCAGCTCCTTTCATTCAGTCAGTAGCTTCAAACATTTCTGGTATAAACATTTCTGGACGTTTTTCAATGGCAAAAATCAATGAATATTGTAAATGCACAAACAGTAATATCTCCACATTGCAAGGTGCAATTCTGAAATTTTTTGCTTTTTCCTGCTAATCCTAGCATGATAAAGAAGATTCAAATAGAGTGAGATGCCAGCTCCTTTCATTCAGTCAGTAGCTTCAAACATTTCTGGACGTTTTTCAATGGCAAAATTCAATGAATATTGTAAATGCACAAACAGTAATATCTCCACATTGCAAGGTGCAATTCTGAAATTTTTTGCTTTTTCCTGCTAATCCTAGCATGATAAAGAAGATTCAAAGAGAGTGAGATGCCAGCTCCTTTCATTCAGTCAGTAGCTTCAATCATTTCTGGACGTTTTTCAATGGCAAAAATCAATGAATATTGTAAATGCACAAACAGTAATTTCTCCGCATTGCAAGGTGCAATTCTGAAATTTTTTGCTTTTTCCTGCTCCTCTTAGCATGATAAAGAAGATTCAAAGAGAGTGAGATGCCAGCTCCTTTCATTCAGTCAGTAGCTTCAATCATTTCTGGATGTTTTTCAATGGCAAAAATCAATGAATATTGTAAATGCACAAACAGTAATTTCTCCGCATTGCAAGGTGCAATTCTGAAATTTTTTGCTTTTTCCTGCTCCTCTTAGCATGATAAAGAAGATTCAAAGAGAGTGAGATGCCAGCTCCTTTCATTCAGTCAGTAGCTTCAATCATTTCTGGTATATGAATAACATGATGTTTTTCAATGGCAAAAATCAATGAATATTGTAAATGCACAAACAGTAATTTCTCCGCATTGCAAGGTGCAATTCTGAAATTTTTTGCTTTTTCCTGCTCCTCTTAGCATGATAAAGAAGATTCAAAGAGATTGAGATGCCAGCTCCTTTCATTCAGTCAGTAGCTTCAATCATTTCTGGACGTTTTTCAATGGCAAAAATCAATGAATATTGTAAATGCACAAACAGTAATTTCTCCGCATTGCAAGATGCAATTCTGAAATTTTTTGCTTTTTCCTGCTCCTCTTAGCATGATAAAGAAGATTCAAAGAGAGTGAGATGCCAGCTCCTTTCATTCAGTCAGTAGCTTCAGTCATTTCTGGACGTTTTTCAATGGCAAAAATCAATGAATATTGTAAATGCACAAACAGTAATTTCTCCGCATTGCAAAGTGCAATTCTGAAATTTTTTGCTTTTTCCTGCTCCTCTTAGCATGAAAAAGAAGATTCAAAGAGAGTGAGATGCCAGCTCCTTTCATTCAGTCAGTAGCTTCAAACATTTCTGGTATAAACATTTCTGGATGTTTTTCAATGGCAAAAATCAATGAATATTGTAAATGCACAAACAGTAATATCTCCACATTGCAAGGTGCAATGCTGAAATTTTTTGCTTTTTCCTGCTAATCCTAGGATGATAAAGAAGATTCAAATAGAGTGAGATGCCAGCTCCTTTCATTCAGTCAGTAGCTTCAAACATTTCTGGACGTTTTTCAATGGCAAAAATCAATGAATATTGTAAATGCACAAACAGTAATATCTCCACATTGCAAGGTGCAATTCTGAAATTTTTTGCTTTTTCCTGCTAATCCTAGCATGATAAAGAAGATTCAAAGAGAGTGAGATGTCAGCTCCTTTCATTCAGTCAGTAGCTTCAAACATTTCTGGTATATGAATAACATGATGTTTTTCAATGGCAAAAATCAATGAATATTGTAAATGCACAAACAGTAATATCTCCACATTGCAAGGTGCAATTCTGAAATTTTTTGCTTTTTCCTGCTAATCCTAGCATGATAAAGAAGATTCAAATAGAGTGAGATGCCAGCTCCTTTCATTCAGTCAGTAGCTTCAAACATTTCTGGACGTTTTTCAATGGCAAAATTCAATGAATATTGTAAATGCACAAACAGTAATAGCTCCACATTGCAAGGTGCAATTCTGAAATTTTTTGCTTTTTCCTGCTAATCCTAGCATGATAAAGAAGATTCAAAGAGAGTGAGATGCCAGCTCCTTTCATTCAGTCAGTAGCTTCAATCATTTCTGGACGTTTTTCAATGGCAAAAATCAATGAATATTGTAAATGCACAAACAGTAATTTCTCCGCATTGCAAGGTGCAATTCTGAAATTTTTTGCTTTTTCCTGCTCCTCTTAGCATGATAAAGAAGATTCAAAGAGAGTGAGATGCCAGCTCCTTTCATTCAGTCAGTAGCTTCAATCATTTCTGGATGTTTTTCAATGGCAAAAATCAATGAATATTGTAAATGCACAAACAGTAATTTCTCCGCATTGCAAGGTGCAATTCTGAAATTTTTTGCTTTTTCCTGCTCCTCTTAGCATGATAAAGAAGATTCAAAGAGAGTGAGATGCCAGCTCCTTTCATTCAGTCAGTAGCTTCAATCATTTCTGGTATATGAATAACATGATGTTTTTCAATGGCAAAAATCAATGAATATTGTAAATGCACAAACAGTAATTTCTCCGCATTGCAAGGTGCAATTCTGAAATTTTTTGCTTTTTCCTGCTCCTCTTAGCATGATAAAGAAGATTCAAAGAGAGTGAGATGCCAGCTCCTTTCATTCAGTCAGTAGCTTCAATCATTTCTGGACGTTTTTCAATGGCAAAAATCAATGAATATTGTAAATGCACAAACAGTAATTTCTCCGCATTGCAAGATGCAATTCTGAAATTTTTTGCTTTTTCCTGCTCCTCTTAGCATGATAAAGAAGATTCAAAGAGAGTGAGATGCCAGCTCCTTTCATTCAGTCAGTAGCTTCAAACATTTCTGGTATAAACATTTCTGGATGTTTTTCAATGGCAAAAATCAATGAATATTGTAAATGCACAAACAGTAATATCTCCACATTGCAAGGTGCAATGCTGAAATTTTTTGCTTTTTCCTGCTAATCCTAGGATGATAAAGAAGATTCAAATAGAGTGAGATGCCAGCTCCTTTCATTCAGTCAGTAGCTTCAAACATTTCTGGACGTTTTTCAATGGCAAAAATCAATGAATATTGTAAATGCACAAACAGTAATATCTCCACATTGCAAGGTGCAATTCTGAAATTTTTTGCTTTTTCCTGCTAATCCTAGCATGATAAAGAAGATTCAAAGAGAGTGAGATGTCAGCTCCTTTCATTCAGTCAGTAGCTTCAAACATTTCTGGTATATGAATAACATGATGTTTTTCAATGGCAAAAATCAATGAATATTGTAAATGCACAAACAGTAATATCTCCACATTGCAAGGTGCAATTCTGAAATTTTTTGCTTTTTCCTGCTAATCCTAGCATGATAAAGAAGATTCAAAGAGAGTGAGATGCCAGCTCCTTTCATTCAGTCAGTAGCTTCAAACATTTCTGGACGTTTTTCAATGGCAAAAATCAATGAATATTGTAAATGCACAAACAGTAATATCTCCACATTGCAAGGTGCAATTCTGAAATTTTTTGCTTTTTCCTGCTACTCCTAGCATGATAAAGAAGATTCAAAGAGAGTGAGATGCCAGCTCCTTTCATTCAGTCAGTAGCTTCAATCATTTCTGGACGTTTTTCAATGGCAAAAATCAATGAATATTGTAAATGCACAAACAGTAATTTCTCCGCATTGCAAGGTGCAATTCTGAATTTTTTTGCTTTTTCCTGCTCCTCTTAGCATGGTAAAGAAGATTCAAAGAGAGTGAGATGCCAGCTCCTTTCATTCAGTCAGTAGCTTCAGTCATTTCTGGACGTTTTTCAATGGCAAAAATCAATGAATATTGTAAATGCACAAAAAGTAATTTCTCCGCATTGCAAGGTGCAATTCTGAAATTTTTTGCTTTTTCCTGCTCCTCTTAGCATGATAAAGAAGATTCAAAGAGAGTGAGATGCCAGCTCCTTTCATTCAGTCAGTAGCTTCAAACATTTCTGGTATAAACATTTCTGGACGTTTTTCAATGGCAAAAATCAATGAATATTGTAAATGCACAAACAGTAATATCTCCACATTGCAAGGTGCAATTCTGAAATTTTTTGCTTTTTCCTGCTAATCCTAGCATGATAAAGAAGATTCAAATAGAGTGAGATGCCAGCTCCTTTCATTCAGTCAGTAGCTTCAAACATTTCTGGACGTTTTTCAATGGCAAAATTCAATGAATATTGTAAATGCACAAACAGTAATATCTCCACATTGCAAGGTGCAATTCTGAAATTTTTTGCTTTTTCCTGCTAATCCTAGCATGATAAAGAAGATTCAAAGAGAGTGAGATGCCAGCTCCTTTCATTCAGTCAGTAGCTTCAATCATTTCTGGACATTTTTCAATGGCAAAAATCAATGAATATTGTAAATGCACAAACAGTAATTTCTCCGCATTGCAAGGTGCAATTCTGAAATTTTTTGCTTTTTCCTGCTCCTCTTAGCATGATAAAGAAGATTCAAAGAGAGTGAGATGCCAGCTCCTTTCATTCAGTCAGTAGCTTCAATCATTTCTGGACGTTTTTCAATGGCAAAAATCAATGAATATTGTAAATGCACAAACAGTAATTTCTCCGCATTGCAAGGTGCAATTCTGAAATTTTTTGCTTTTTCCTGCTCCTCTTAGCATGATAAAGAAGATTCAAAGAGAGTGAGATGCCAGCTCCTTTCATTCAGTCAGTAGCTTCAATCATTTCTGGACGTTTTTCAATGGCAAAAATCAATGAATATTGTAAATGCACAAACAGTAATTTCTCCGCATTGCAAGGTGCAATTCTGAAATTTTTTGCTTTTTCCTGCTCCTCTTAGCATGATAAAGAAGATTCAAAGAGAGTGAGATGCCAGATCCTTTCCTTCAGTCAGTAGCTTCAATCATTTCTGGTATATGAATAACATGATGTTTTTCAATGGCAAAAATCAATGAATTTTGTAAATGCACAAACAGTAATTTCTCCGCATTGCAAGGCGCAATTCTGAAATTTTTTGCTTTTTCCTGCTCCTCTTAGCATGATAAAGAAGATTCAAAGAGAGTGAGATGCCAGCTCCTTTCATTCAGTCAGTAGCTTCAATCATTTCTGGACATTTTTCAATGGCAAAAATCAATGAATATTGTAAATGCACAAACAGTAATTTCTCCGCATTGCAAGGTGCAATTCTGAAATTTTTTGCTTTTTCCTGCTCCTCTTAGCATGATAAAGAAGATTCAAAGAGAGTGAGATGCCAGCTCCTTTCATTCAGTCAGTAGCTTCAATCATTTCTGGACGTTTTTCAATGGCAAAAATCAATGAATATTGTAAATGCACAAACAGTAATTTCTCCGCATTGCAAGGTGCAATTCTGAAAGTTTTTGCTTTTTCCTGCTCCTCTTAGCATGATAAAGAAGATTCAAAGAGAGTGAGATGCCAGCTCCTTTCATTCAGTCAGTAGCTTCAATCATTTCTGGACGTTTTTCAATGGCAAAAATCAATGAATATTGTAAATGCACAAACAGTAATTTCTCCGCATTGCAATGTGCAATTCTGAAATTTTTTGCTTTTTCCTGCTCCTCTTAGCATGATAAAGAAGATTCAAAGAGAGTGAGATGCCAGCTCCTTTCATTCAGTCGGTAGCTTCAAACATTTCTGGTACATGAATAACATGATGTTTTTCAATGGCAAAAATCAATGAATATTGTAAATGCACAAACAGTAATTTCTCCGCATTGCAAGGTGCAATTCTGAAATTTTTTGCTTTTTCCTGCTCCTCTTAGCATGATAAAGAAGATTCAAAGAGAGTGAGATGCCAGCTCCTTTCGTTCAGTCAGTAGCTTCAATCATTTCTGGACGTTTTTCAATGGCAAAAATCATTGAATATTATAAATGCACAAACAGTAATTTCTCCGCATTGCAAGGTGCAATTCTGAAATTTTTTACTTTTTCCTGCTCCTCTTAGCATGATAAAGAAGATTCAAAGAGAGTGAGATGCCAGCTCCTTTCATTCAGTCAGTAGCTTCAATCATTTCTGGTATATGAATAACATGATGTTTTTCAATGGCAAAAATCAATGAATATTGTAAATGCACAAACAGTAATTTCTCCGCATTGCAAGGTGCAATTCTGAAATTTTTTGCTTTTTCCTGCTCCTCTTAGCATGATAAAGAAGATTCAAAGAGAGTGAGATGCCAGCTCCTTTCATTCAGTCAGTAGCTTCAATCATTTCTGGACGTTTTTCAATGGCAAAAATCAATGAATATTGTAAATGCACAAACAGTAATTTCTCCGCATTGCAAGGTGCAATTCTGAAATTTTTTGCTTTTTCCTGCTCCTCTTAGCATGATAAACAAGATTCAAAGAGAGTGAGATGCCAGCTCCTTTCATTCAGTCAGTAGCTTCAATCATTTCTGGACGTTTTTCAATGGCAAAAATCATTGAATATTGTAAATGCACAAACAGTAATTTCTCCGCATTGCAAGGTGCAATTCTGAAATTTTTTACTTTTTCCTGCTCCTCTTAGCATGATAAAGAAGATTCAAAGAGAGTGAGATGCCAGCTCCTTTCATTCAGTCAGTAGCTTCAATCATTTCTGGTATATGAATAACATGATGTTTTTCAATCGCAAAAATCAATGAATATTGTAAATGCACAAACAGTAATTTCTCCGCATTGCAAGGTGCAATTCTGAAATTTTTTGCTTTTTCCTGCTCCTCTTAGCATGCTAAAGAAGATTCAAAGAGAGTGAGATGCCAGCTCCTTTCATTCAGTCAGTAGCTTCAATCATTTCTGGACGTTTTTCAATGGCAAAAATCAATGAATATTGTAAATGCACAAACAGTAATTTCTCCGCATTGCAAGGTGCAATTCTGAAATTTTTTGCTTTTTCCTGCTCCTCTAAGCATGATAAAGAAGATTCAAAGAGAGTGAGATGCCAGATCCTTTCCTTCAGTCAGTAGCTTCAATCATTTCTGGTATATGAATAACATGATGTTTTTCAATGGCAAAAATCAATGAATTTTGTAAATGCACAAACAGTAATTTCTCCGCATTGCAAGGCGCAATTCTGAAATTTTTTGCTTTTTCCTGCTCCTCTTAGCATGATAAAGAAGATTCAAAGAGAGTGAGATGCCAGCTCCTTTCATTCAGTCAGTAGCTTCAATCATTTCTGGACATTTTTCAATGGCAAAAATCAATGAATATTGTAAATGCACAAACAGTAATTTCTCCGCATTGCAAGGTGCAATTCTGAAATTTTTTGCTTTTTCCTGCTCCTCTTAGCATGATAAAGAAGATTCAAAGAGAGTGAGATGCCAGCTCCTTTCATTCTGTCAGTAGCTTCAATCATTTCTGGACGTTTTTCAATGGCAAAAATCAATGAATATTGTAAATGCACAAACAGTAATTTCTCCGCATTGCAAGGTGCAATTCTGAAATTTTTTGCTTTTTCCTGCTCCTCTTAGCATGATAAAGAAGATTCAAAGAGAGTGAGATGCCAGCTCCTATCATTCAGTCAGTAGCTTCAATCATTTTTGGACGTTTTTCAATGGCAAAAATCAATGAATATTGTAAATGCACAAACTGTAATTTCTCCGCATTGCAAGGTGCAATTCTGAAATTTTTTGCTTTTTCCTGCTCCTCTTAGCATGATAAAGAAGATTCAAAGAGAGTGAGATGCCAGCTCCTTTCATTCAGTCAGTAGCTTCAATCATTTCTGGTATATGAATAACATGATGTTTTTCAATAGCAAAAATCAATGAATATTGTAAATGCACAAACAGTAATTTCTCCGCATTGCAAGGTGCAATTCTGAAATTTTTTGCTTTTTCCTGCTCCTCTTAGCATGATAAAGAAGATTCAAAGAGAGTGAGATGCCAGCTCCTTTCATTCAGTCAGTAGCTTCAATCATTTCTGGACGTTTTTCAATGGCAAAAATCAATGAATATTGTAAATGCACAAACAGTAATTTCTCCGCATTGCAAGGTGCAATTCTGAAATTTTTTACTTTTTCCTGCTCCTCTTAGCATGATAAAGAAGATTCAAAGAGAGTGAGATGCCAGCTCCTTTCATTCAGTCAGTAGCTTCAATCATTTCTGGTATATGAATAACATGATGTTTTTCAATCGCAAAAATCAATGAATATTGTAAATGCACAAACAGTAATTTCTCCGCATTGCAAGGTGCAATTCTGAAATTTTTTGCTTTTTCCTGCTCCTCTTAGCATGATAAAGAAGATTCAAAGAGAGTGAGATGCCAGCTCCTTTCATTCAGTCAGTAGCTTCAATCATTTCTGGACGTTTTTCAATGGCAAAAATCAATGAATATTGTAAATGCACAAACAGTAATTTCTCCGCATTGCAAGGTGCAATTCTGAAATTCTTTGCTTTTTCCTGCTCCTCTAAGCATGATAAAGAAGATTCAAAGAGAGTGAGATGCCAGATCCTTTCCTTCAGTCAGTAGCTTCAATCATTTCTGGTATATGAATAACATGATGTTTTTCAATGGCAAAAATCAATGAATTTTGTAAATGCACAAACAGTAATTTCTCCGCATTGCAAGGCGCAATTCTGAAATTTTTTACTTTTTCCTGCTCCTCTTAGCATGATAAAGAAGATTCAAAGAGAGTGAGATGCCAGCTCCTTTCATTCAGTCAGTAGCTTCAATCATTTCTGGTATATGAATAACATGATGTTTTTCAATGGCAAAAATCAATGAATATTGTAAATGCACAAACAGTAATTTCTCCGCATTGCAAGGTGCAATTCTGAAATTTTTTGCTTTTTCCTGCTCCTCTTAGCATGATAAAGAAGATTCAAAGAGAGTGAGATGCCAGCTCCTTTCATTCAGTCAGTAGCTTCAATCATTTCTGGACGTTTTTCAATGGCAAAAATCAATGAATATTGTAAATGCACAAACAGTAATTTCTCCGCATTGCAAGGTGCAATTCTGAAATTTTTTGCTTTTTCCTGCTCCTCTTAGCATGATAAAGAAGATTCAAAGAGAGTGAGATGCCAGCTCCTTTCATTCAGTCAGTAGCTTTAATCATTTCTGGACGTTTTTCAATGGCAAAAATCATTGAATATTGTAAATGCACAATCAGTAATTTCTCCGCATTGCAAGGTGCAATTCTGAAATTTTTTACTTTTTCCTGCTCCTCTTAGCATGATAAAGAAGATTCAAAGAGAGTGAGATGCCAGCTCCTTTCATTCAGTCAGTAGCTTCAATCATTTCTGGTATATGAATAACATGATGTTTTTCAATCGCAAAAATCAATGAATATTGTAAATGCACAAACAGTAATTTCTCCGCATTGCAAGGTGCAATTCTGAAATTTTTTGCTTTTTCCTGCTCCTCTTAGCATGATAAAGAAGATTCAAAGAGAGTGAGATGCCAGCTCCTTTCATTCAGTCAGTAGCTTCAATCATTTCTGGACGTTTTTCAATGGCAAAAACCAATGAATATTGTAAATGCACAAACAGTAATTTCTCCGCATTGCAAGGTGCAATTCTGAAACTTTTTGCTTTTTCCTGCTCCTCTTAGCATGATAAAGAAGATTCAAAGAGAGTGAGATGCCAGATCCTTTCCTTCAGTCAGTAGCTTCAATCATTTCTGGTATATGAATAACATGATGTTTTTCAATGGCAAAAATCAATGAATTTTGTAAATGCACAAACAGTAATTTCTCCGCATTGCAAGGCGCAATTCTGAAATTTTTTGCTTTTTCCTGCTCCTCTTAGCATGATAAAGAAGATTCAAAGAGAGTGAGATGCCAGCTCCTTTCATTCAGTCAGTAGCTTCAATCATTTCTGGACATTTTTCAATGGCAAAAATCAATGAATATTGTAAATGCACAAACAGTAATTTCTCCGCATTGCAAGGTGCAATTCTGAAATTTTTTGCTTTTTCCTGCTCCTCTTAGCATGATAAAGAAGATTCAAAGAGAGTGAGATGCCAGCTCCTTTCATTCAGTCAGTAGCTTCAATCATTTCTGGACGTTTTTCAATGGCAAAAATCAATGAATATTGTAAATGCACAAACAGTAATTTCTCCGCATTGCAATGTGCAATTCTGAAATTTTTTGCTTTTTCCTGCTCCTCTTAGCATGATAAAGAAGATTCAAAGAGAGTGAGATGCCAGCTCCTTTCATTCAGTCAGTAGCTTCAATCATTTCTGGACGTTTTTCAATGGCAAAAATCAATGAATATTGTAAATGCAAACAGTAATTTCTCCGCATTGCAAGGTGCAATTCTGAAATTTTTTGCTTTTTCCTGCTCCTCTTAGCATGATAAAGAAGATTCAAAGAGAGTGAGATGCCAGATCCTTTCCTTCAGTCAGTAGCTTCAATCATTTCTGGTATATGAATAACATGATGTTTTTCAATGGCAAAAATCAATGAATTTTGTAAATGCACAAACAGTAATTTCTCCGCATTGCAAGGCGCAATTCTGAAATTTTTTGCTTTTTCCTACTCCTCTTAGCATGATAAAGAAGATTCAAAGAGAGTGAGATGCCAGCTCCTTTCATTCAGTCAGTAGCTTCAATCATTTCTGGACATTTTTCAATGGCAAAAATCAATGAATATTGTAAATGCACAAACAGTAATTTCTCCGCATTGCAAGGTGCAATTCTGAAATTTTTTGCTTTTTCCTGCTCCTCTTAGCATGATAAAGAAGATTCAAAGAGAGTGAGATGCCAGCTTCTTTCATTCAGTCAGTAGCTTCAATCATTTCTGGACGTTTTTCAATGGCAAAAATCAATGAATATTGTAAATGCACAAACAGTAATTTCTCCGCATTGCAAGGTGCAATTCTGAAATTTTTTGCTTTTTCCTGCTCCTCTTAGCATGATAAAGAAGATTCAAAGAGAGTGAGATGCCAGCTCCTTTCATTCAGTCAGTAGCTTCAATCATTTCTGGACGTTTTTCAATGGCAAAAATCAATGAATATTGTAAATGCACAAACAGTAATTTCTCCGCATTGCAATGTGCAATTCTGAAATTTTTTGCTTTTTCCTGCTCCTCTTAGCATGATAAAGAAGATTCAAAGAGAGTGAGATGCCAGCTACTTTCATTCAGTCAGTAGCTTCAAACATTTCTGGTACATGAATAACATGATGTTTTTCAATGGCAAAAATCAATGAATATTGTAAATGCACAAACAGTAATTTCTCCGCATTGCAAGGTGCAATTCTGAAATTTTTTGCTTTTTCCTGCTCCTCTTAGCATGATAAAGAAGATTCAAAGAGAGTGAGATGCCAGCTCCTTTCGTTCAGTCAGTAGCTTCAATCATTTCTGGACGTTTTTCAATGGAAAAAATCATTGAATATTATAAATGCACAAACAGTAATTTCTCCGCATTGCAAGGTGCAATTCTGAAATTTTTTACTTTTTCCTGCTCCTCTTAGCATGATAAAGAAGATTCAAAGAGAGTGAGATGCCAGCTCCTTTCATTCAGTCAGTAGCTTCAATCATTTCTGGTATATGAATAACATGATGTTTTTCAATGGCAAAAATCAATGAATATTGTAAATGCACAAACAGTAATTTCTCCGCATTGCAAGGTGCAATTCTGAAATTTTTTGCTTTTTCCTGCTCCTCTTAGCATGATAAAGAAGATTCAAAGAGAGTGAGATGCCAGCTCCTTTCATTCAGTCAGTAGCTTCAATCATTTCTGGACGTTTTTCAATGGCAAAAATCAATGAATATTGTAAATGCACAAACAGTAATTTCTCCGCATTGCAAGGTGCAATTCTGAAATTTTTTGCTTTTTCCTGCTCCTCTTAGCATGATAAACAAGATTCAAAGAGAGTGAGATGCCAGCTCCTTTCATTCAGTCAGTAGCTTCAATCATTTCTGGACGTTTTTCAATGGCAAAAATCATTGAATATTGTAAATGCACAAACAGTAATTTCTCCGCATTGCAAGGTGCAATTCTGAAATTTTTTACTTTTTCCTGCTCCTCTTAGCATGATAAAGAAGATTCAAAGAGAGTGAGATGCCAGCTCCTTTCATTCAGTCAGTAGCTTCAATCATTTCTGGTATATGAATAACATGATGTTTTTCAATCGCAAAAATTAATGAATATTGTAAATGCACAAACAGTAATTTCTCCGCACTGCAAGGTGCAATTCTGAAATTTTTTGCTTTTTCCTGCTCCTCTTAGCATGATAAAGAAGATTCAAAGAGAGTGAGATGCCAGCTCCTTTCATTCAGTCAGTACCTTCAATCATTTCTGGACGTTTTTCAATGGCAAAAATCAATGAATATTGTTAATGCACAAACAGTAATTTCTCCGCATTGCAAGGTGCAATTCTGAAATTTTTTGCTTTTTCCTGCTCCTCTTAGCATGATAAAGAAGATTCAAAGAGAGTGAGATGCCAGCTCCTTTCATTCAGTCAGTAGCTTCAATCATTTCTGGACGTTTTTCAATGGCAAAAATCAATGAATATTGTAAATGCACAAACTGTAATTTCTCCGCATTGCAAGGTGCAATTCTGAAATTTTTTGCTTTTTCCTGCTCCTCTTAGCATGATAAAGAAGATTCAAAGAGAGTGAGATGCCAGCTCCTTTCATTCAGTCAGTAGCTTCAATCATTTCTGGTATATGAATAACATGATGTTTTTCAATAGCAAAAATCAATGAATATTGTAAATGCACAAACAGTAATTTCTCCGCATTGCAAGGTGCAATTCTGAAATTTTTTGCTTTTTCCTGCTCCTCTTAGCATGATAAAGAAGATTCAAAGAGAGTGAGATGCCAGCTCCTTTCATTCAGTCAGTAGCTTCAATCATTTCTGGACGTTTTTCAATGGCAAAAATCAATGAATATTGTAAATGCACAAACAGTAATTTCTCCGCATTGCAAGGTGCAATTCTGAAATTTTTTACTTTTTCCTGCTCCTCTTAGCATGATAAAGAAGATTCAAAGAGAGTGAGATGCCAGCTCCTTTCATTCAGTCAGTAGCTTCAAACATTTCTGGTATATGAATAACATGATGTTTTTCAATCGCAAAAATCAATGAATATTGTAAATGCACAAACAGTAATTTCTCCGCATTGCAAGGTGCATTTCTGAATTTTTTTGCTTTTTCCTGCTCCTCTTAGCATGATAAAGAAGATTCAAAGAGAGTGAGATGCCAGCTCCTTTCATTCAGTCAGTAGCTTCAATCATTTCTGGACGTTTTTCAATGGCAAAAATCAATGAATATTGTAAATGCACAAACAGTAATTTCTCCGCATTGCAAGGTGCAATTCTGAAATTCTTTGCTTTTTCCTGCTCCTCTAAGCATGATAAAGAAGATTCAAAGAGAGTGAGATGCCAGCTCCTTTCATTCAGTCAGTAGCTTCAATCATTTCTGGTATATGAATAACATGATGTTTTTCAATCGCAAAAATCAATGAATATTGTAAATGCACAAACAGTAATTTCTCCGCATTGCAAGGTGCAATTCTGAAATTTTTTGCTTTTTCCTGCTCCTCTTAGCATGATAAAGAAGATTCAAAGAGAGTGAGATGCCAGCTCCTTTCATTCAGTCAGTACCTTCAATCATTTCTGGACGTTTTTCAATGGCAAAAATCAATGAATATTGTAAATGCACAAACAGTAATTTCTCCGCATTGCAAGGTGCAATTCTGAAATTTTTTGCTTTTTCCTGCTCCTCTTAGCATGATAAAGAAGATTCAAAGAGAGTGAGATGCCAGCTCCTTTCATTCAGTCAGTAGCTTCAATCATTTCTGGACGTTTTTCAATGGCAAAAATCAATGAATATTGTAAATGCACAAACTGTAATTTCTCCGCATTGCAAGGTGCAATTCTGAAATTTTTTGCTTTTTCCTGCTCCTCTTAGCATGATAAAGAAGATTCAAAGAGAGTGAGATGCCAGCTCCTTTCATTCAGTCAGTAGCTTCAATCATTTCTGGTATATGAATAACATGATGTTTTTCAATAGCAAAAATCAATGAATATTGTAAATGCACAAACAGTAATTTCTCCGCATTGCAAGGTGCAATTCTGAAATTTTTTGCTTTTTCCTGCTCCTCTTAGCATGATAAAGAAGATTCAAAGAGAGTGAGATGCCAGCTCCTTTCATTCAGTCAGTAGCTTCAATCATTTCTGGACGTTTTTCAATGGCAAAAATCAATGAATATTGTAAATGCACAAACAGTAATTTCTCCGCATTGCAAGGTGCAATTCTGAAATTTTTTACTTTTTCCTGCTCCTCTTAGCATGATAAAGAAGATTCAAAGAGAGTGAGATGCCAGCTCCTTTCATTCAGTCAGTAGCTTCAATCATTTCTGGTATATGAATAACATGATGTTTTTCAATCGCAAAAATCAATGAATATTGTAAATGCACAAACAGTAATTTCTCCGCATTGCAAGGTGCAATTCTGAAATTTTTTGCTTTTTCCTGCTCCTCTTAGCATGATAAAGAAGATTCAAAGAGAGTGAGATGCCAGCTCCTTTCATTCAGTCAGTAGCTTCAATCATTTCTGGACGTTTTTCAATGGCAAAAATCAATGAATATTGTAAATGCACAAACAGTAATTTCTCCGCATTGCAAGGTGCAATTCTGAAATTCTTTGCTTTTTCCTGCTCCTCTAAGCATGATAAAGAAGATTCAAAGAGAGTGAGATGCCAGATCCTTTCCTTCAGTCAGTAGCTTCAATCATTTCTGGTATATGAATAACATGATGTTTTTCAATGGCAAAAATCAATGAATTTTGTAAATGCACAAACAGTAATTTCTCCGCATTGCAAGGCGCAATTCTGAAATTTTTTACTTTTTCCTGCTCCTCTTAGCATGATAAAGAAGATTCAAAGAGAGTGAGATGCCAGCTCCTTTCATTCAGTCAGTAGCTTCAATCATTTCTGGTATATGAATAACATGATGTTTTTCAATGGCAAAAATCAATGAATATTGTAAATGCACAAACAGTAATTTCTCCGCATTGCAAGGTGCAATTCTGAAATTTTTTGCTTTTTCCTGCTCCTCTTAGCATGATAAAGAAGATTCAAAGAGAGTGAGATGCCAGCTCCTTTCATTCAGTCAGTAGCTTCAATCATTTCTGGACGTTTTTCAATGGCAAAAATCAATGAATATTGTAAATGCACAAACAGTAATTTCTCCGCATTGCAAGGTGCAATTCTGAAATTTTTTGTTTTTTCCTGCTCCTCTTAGCATGATAAAGAAGATTCAAAGAGAGTGAGATGCCAGCTCCTTTCATTCAGTCAGTAGCTTTAATCATTTCTGGACGTTTTTCAATGGCAAAAATCATTGAATATTGTAAATGCACAATCAGTAATTTCTCCGCATTGCAAGGTGCAATTCTGAAATTTTTTACTTTTTCCTGCTCCTCTTAGCATGATAAAGAAGATTCAAAGAGAGTGAGATGCCAGCTCCTTTCATTCAGTCAGTAGCTTCAATCATTTCTGGTATATGAATAACATGATGTTTTTCAATCGCAAAAATCAATGAATATTGTAAATGCACAAACAGTAATTTCTCCGCATTGCAAGGTGCAATTCTGAAATTTTTTGCTTTTTCCTGCTCCTCTTAGCATGATAAAGAAGATTCAAAGAGAGTGAGATGCCAGCTCCTTTCATTCAGTCAGTAGCTTCAATCATTTCTGGACGTTTTTCAATGGCAAAAATCAATGAATATTGTAAATGCACAAACAGTAATTTCTCCGCATTGCAAGGTGCAATTCTGAAATTCTTTGCTTTTTCCTGCTCCTCTAAGCATGATAAAGAAGATTCAAAGAGAGTGAGATGCCAGATCCTTTCCTTCAGTCAGTAGCTTCAATCATTTCTGGTATATGAATAACATGATGTTTTTCAATGGCAAAAATCAATGAATTTTGTAAATGCACAAACAGTAATTTCTCCGCATTGCAAGGCGCAATTCTGAAATTTTTTACTTTTTCCTGCTCCTCTTAGCATGATAAAGAAGATTCAAAGAGAGTGAGATGCCAGCTCCTTTCATTCAGTCAGTAGCTTCAATCATTTCTGGTATATGAATAACATGATGTTTTTCAATGGCAAAAATCAATGAATATTGTAAATGCACAAACAGTAATTTCTCCGCATTGCAAGGTGCAATTCTGAAATTTTTTGCTTTTTCCTGCTCCTCTTAGCATGATAAAGAAGATTCAAAGAGAGTGAGATGCCAGCTCCTTTCATTCAGTCAGTAGCTTCAATCATTTCTGGACGTTTTTCAATGGCAAAAATCAATGAATATTGTAAATGCACAAACAGTAATTTCTCCGCATTGCAAGGTGCAATTCTGAAATTTTTTGCTTTTTCCTGCTCCTCTTAGCATGATAAAGAAGATTCAAAGAGAGTGAGATGCCAGCTCCTTTCATTCAGTCAGTAGCTTTAATCATTTCTGGACGTTTTTCAATGGCAAAAATCATTGAATATTGTAAATGCACAATCAGTAATTTCTCCGCATTGCAAGGTGCAATTCTGAAATTTTTTACTTTTTCCTGCTCCTCTTAGCATGATAAAGAAGATTCAAAGAGAGTGAGATGCCAGCTCCTTTCATTCAGTCAGTAGCTTCAATCATTTCTGGTATATGAATAACATGATGTTTTTCAATCGCAAAAATCAATGAATATTGTAAATGCACAAACAGTAATTTCTCCGCATTGCAAGGTGCAATTCTGAAATTTTTTGCTTTTTCCTGCTCCTCTTAGCATGATAAAGAAGATTCAAAGAGAGTGAGATGCCAGCTCCTTTCATTCAGTCAGTAGCTTCAATCATTTCTGGACGTTTTTCAATGGCAAAAACCAATGAATATTGTAAATGCACAAACAGTAATTTCTCCGCATTGCAAGGTGCAATTCTGAAACTTTTTGCTTTTTCCTGCTCCTCTTAGCATGATAAAGAAGATTCAAAGAGAGTGAGATGCCAGATCCTTTCCTTCAGTCAGTAGCTTCAATCATTTCTGGTATATGAATAACATGATGTTTTTCAATGGCAAAAATCAATGAATTTTGTAAATGCACAAACAGTAATTTCTCCGCATTGCAAGGCGCAATTCTGAAATTTTTTGCTTTTTCCTGCTCCTCTTAGCATGATAAAGAAGATTCAAAGAGAGTGAGATGCCAGCTCCTTTCATTCAGTCAGTAGCTTCAATCATTTCTGGACATTTTTCAATGGCAAAAATCAATGAATATTGTAAATGCACAAACAGTAATTTCTCCGCATTGCAAGGTGCAATTCTGAAATTTTTTGCTTTTTCCTGCTCCTCTTAGCATGATAAAGAAGATTCAAAGAGAGTGAGATGCCAGCTCCTTTCATTCAGTCAGTAGCTTCAATCATTTCTGGACGTTTTTCAATGGCAAAAATCAATGAATATTGTAAATGCACAAACAGTAATTTCTCCGCATTGCAATGTGCAATTCTGAAATTTTTTGCTTTTTCCTGCTCCTCTTAGCATGATAAAGAAGATTCAAAGAGAGTGAGATGCCAGCTCCTTTCATTCAGTCAGTAGCTTCAATCATTTCTGGACGTTTTTCAATGGCAAAAATCAATGAATATTGTAAATGCACAAACAGTAATTTCTCCGCATTGCAAGGTGCAATTCTGAAATTTTTTGCTTTTTCCTGCTCCTCTTAGCATGATAAAGAAGATTCAAAGAGAGTGAGATGCCAGATCCTTTCCTTCAGTCAGTAGCTTCAATCATTTCTGGTATATGAATAACATGATGTTTTTCAATGGCAAAAATCAATGAATTTTGTAAATGCACAAACAGTAATTTCTCCGCATTGCAAGGCGCAATTCTGAAATTTTTTGCTTTTTCCTGCTCCTCTTAGCATGATAAAGAAGATTCAAAGAGAGTGAGATGCCAGCTCCTTTCATTCAGTCAGTAGCTTCAATCATTTCTGGACATTTTTCAATGGCAAAAATCAATGAATATTGTAAATGCACAAACAGTAATTTCTCCGCATTGCAAGGTGCAATTCTGAAATTTTTTGCTTTTTCATGCTCCTCTTAGCATGATAAAGAAGATTCAAAGAGAGTGAGATGCCAGCTCCTTTCATTCAGTCAGTAGCTTCAATCATTTCTGGACGTTTTTCAATCGCAAAAATCAATGAATATTGTAAATGCACAAACAGTAATTTCTCCGCATTGCAATGTGCAATTCTGAAATTTTTTGCTTTTTCCTGCTCCTCTTAGCATGATAAAGAAGATTCAAAGAGAGTGAGATGCCAGCTCCTTTCATTCAGTCAGTAGCTTCAAACATTTCTGGTACATGAATAACATGATGTTTTTCAATGGCAAAAATCAATGAATATTGTAAATGCACAAACAGTAATTTCTCCGCATTGCAAGGTGCAATTCTGAAATTTTTTGCTTTTTCCTGCTCCTCTTAGCATGATAAAGAAGATTCAAAGAGAGTGAGATGCCAGCTCCTTTCGTTCAGTCAGTAGCTTCAATCATTTCTGGACGTTTTTCAATGGCAAAAATCATTGAATATTATAAATGCACAAACAGTAATTTCTCCGCATTGCAAGGTGCAATTCTGAAATTTTTTACTTTTTCCTGCTCCTCTTAGCATGATAAAGAAGATTCAAAGAGAGTGAGATGCCAGCTCCTTTCATTCAGTCAGTAGCTTCAATCATTTCTGGACGTTTTTCAATGGCAAAAATCATTGAATATTGTAAATGCACAAACAGTAATTTCTCCGCATTGCAAGGTGCAATTCTGAAATTTTTTACTTTTTCCTGCTCCTCTTAGCATGATAAAGAAGATTCAAAGAGAGTGAGATGCCAGCTCCTTTCATTCAGTCAGTAGCTTCAATCATTTCTGGTATATGAATAACATGATGTTTTTCAATCGCAAAAATCAATGAATATTGTAAATGCACAAACAGTAATTTCTCCGCATTGCAAGGTGCAATTCTGAAATTTTTTGCTTTTTCCTGCTCCTCTTAGCATGATAAAGAAGATTCAAAGAGAGTGAGATGCCAGCTCCTTTCATTCAGTCAGTACCTTCAATCATTTCTGGACGTTTTTCAATGGCAAAAATCAATGAATATTGTAAATGCACAAACAGTAATTTCTCCGCATTGCAAGGTGCAATTCTGAAATTTTTTGCTTTTTCCTGCTCCTCTTAGCATGATAAAGAAGATTCAAAGAGAGTGAGATGCCAGCTCCTTTCATTCAGTCAGTAGCTTCAATCATTTCTGGACGTTTTTCAATGGCAAAAATCAATGAATATTGTAAATGCACAAACTGTAATTTCTCCGCATTGCAAGGTGCAATTCTGAAATTTTTTGCTTTTTCCTGCTCCTCTTAGCATGATAAAGAAGATTCAAAGAGAGTGAGATGCCAGCTCCTTTCATTCAGTCAGTAGCTTCAATCATTTCTGGTATATGAATAACATGATGTTTTTCAATAGCAAAAATCAATGAATATTGTAAATGCACAAACAGTAATTTCTCCGCATTGCAAGGTGCAATTCTGAAATTTTTTGCTTTTTCCTGCTCCTCTTAGCATGATAAAGAAGATTCAAAGAGAGTGAGATGCCAGCTCCTTTCATTCAGTCAGTAGCTTCAATCATTTCTGGACGTTTTTCAATGGCAAAAATCAATGAATATTGTAAATGCACAAACAGTAATTTCTCCGCATTGCAAGGTGCAATTCTGAAATTTTTTACTTTTTCCTGCTCCTCTTAGCATGATAAAGAAGATTCAAAGAGAGTGAGATGCCAGCTCCTTTCATTCAGTCAGTAGCTTCAATCATTTCTGGTATATGAATAACATGATGTTTTTCAATCGCAAAAATCAATGAATATTGTAAATGCACAAACAGTAATTTCTCCGCATTGCAAGGTGCAATTCTGAAATTTTTTGCTTTTTCCTGCTCCTCTTAGCATGATAAAGAAGATTCAAAGAGAGTGAGATGCCAGCTCCTTTCATTCAGTCAGTAGCTTCAATCATTTCTGGATGTTTTTCAATGGCAAAAATCAATGAATATTGTAAATGCACAAACAGTAATTTCTCCGCATTGCAAGGTGCAATTCTGAAATTCTTTGCTTTTTCCTGCTCCTCTAAGCATGATAAAGAAGATTCAAAGAGAGTGAGATGCCAGCTCCTTTCATTCAGTCAGTAGCTTCAATCATTTCTGGTATATGAATAACATGATGTTTTTCAATCGCAAAAATCAATGAATATTGTAAATGCACAAACAGTAATTTCTCCGCATTGCAAGGTGCAATTCTGAAATTTTTTGCTTTTTCCTGCTCCTCTTAGCATGATAAAGAATATTCAAAGAGAGTGAGATGCCAGCTCCTTTCATTCAGTCAGTAGCTTCAATCATTTCTGGACGTTTTTCAATGGCAAAAATCAATGAATATTGTAAATGCACAAACTGTAATTTCTCCGCATTGCAAGGTGCAATTCTGAAATTTTTTGCTTTTTCCTGCTCCTCTTAGCATGATAAAGAAGATTCAAAGAGAGTGAGATGCCAGCTCCTTTCATTCAGTCAGTAGCTTCAATCATTTCTGGTATATGAATAACATGATGTTTTTCAATAGCAAAAATCAATGAATATTGTAAATGCACAAACAGTAATTTCTCCGCATTGCAAGGTGCAATTCTGAAAATTTTTGCTTTTTCCTGCTCCTCTTAGCATGATAAAGAAGATTCAAAGAGAGTGAGATGCCAGCTCCTTTCATTCAGTCAGTAGCTTCAATCATTTCTGGACGTTTTTCAATGGCAAAAATCAATGAATATTGTAAATGCACAAACAGTAATTTCTCCGCATTGCAAGGTGCAATTCTGAAATTTTTTACTTTTTCCTGCTCCTCTTAGCATGATAAAGAAGATTCAA
Organism: Phyllobates terribilis; assembly: GCF_046119375.1. Taxonomy (NCBI): domain Eukaryota; kingdom Metazoa; phylum Chordata; class Amphibia; order Anura; family Dendrobatidae; genus Phyllobates; species Phyllobates terribilis. The sequence goes on from NW_027364785.1 coordinate 74,697, forward strand.
AGAGAGTGAGATGCCAGCTCCTTTCATTCAGTCAGTAGCTTCAATCATTTCTGGTATATGAATAACATGATGTTTTTCAATCGCAAAAATCAATGAATATTGTAAATGCACAAACAGTAATTTCTCCGCATTGCAAGGTGCAATTCTGAAATTTTTTGCTTTTTCCTGCTCCTCTTAGCATGATAAAGAAGATTCAAAGAGAGTGAGATGCCAGCTCCTTTCATTCAGTCAGTAGCTTCAATCATTTCTGGACGTTTTTCAATGGCAAAAATCAATGAATATTGTAAATGCACAAACAGTAATTTCTCCGCATTGCAAGGTGCAATTCTGAAATTCTTTGCTTTTTCCTGCTCCTCTAAGCATGATAAAGAAGATTCAAAGAGAGTGAGATGCCAGATCCTTTCCTTCAGTCAGTAGCTTCAATCATTTCTGGTATATGAATAACATGATGTTTTTCAATGGCAAAAATCAATGAATTTTGTAAATGCACAAACAGTAATTTCTCTGCATTGCAAGGCGCAATTCTGAAATTTTTTACTTTTTCCTGCTCCTCTTAGCATGATAAAGAAGATTCAAAGAGAGTGAGATGCCAGCTCCTTTCATTCAGTCAGTAGCTTCAATCATTTCTGGTATATGAATAACATGATGTTTTTCAATGGCAAAAATCAATGAATATTGTAAATGCACAAACAGTAATTTCTCCGCATTGCAAGGTGCAATTCTGAAATTTTTTGCTTTTTCCTGCTCCTCTTAGCATGATAAAGAAGATTCAAAGAGAGTGAGATGCCAGCTCCTTTCATTCAGTCAGTAGCTTCAATCATTTCTGGTATATGAATAACATGATGTTTTTCAATAGCAAAAATCAATGAATATTGTAAATGCACAAACAGTAATTTCTCCGCATTGCAAGGTGCAATTCTGAAATTTTTTGCTTTTTCCTGCTCCTCTTAGCATGATAAAGAAGATTCAAAGAGAGTGAGATGCCAGCTCCTTTCATTCAGTCAGTAGCTTCAATCATTTCTGGACGTTTTTCAATGGCAAAAATCAATGAATATTGTAAATGCACAAACAGTAATTTCTCCGCATTGCAAGGTGCAATTCTGAAATTTTTTACTTTTTCCTGCTCCTCTTAGCATGATAAAGAAGATTCAAAGAGAGTGAGATGCCAGCTCCTTTCATTCAGTCAGTAGCTTCAATCATTTCTGGTATATGAATAACATGATGTTTTTCAATCGCAAAAATCAATGAATATTGTAAATGCACAAACAGTAATTTCTCCGCATTGCAAGGTGCAATTCTGAAATTTTTTGCTTTTTCCTGCTCCTCTTAGCATGATAAAGAAGATTCAAAGAGAGTGAGATGCCAGCTCCTTTCATTCAGTCAGTAGCTTCAATCATTTCTGGACGTTTTTCAATGGCAAAAATCAATGAATATTGTAAATGCACAAACAGTAATTTCTCCGCATTGCAAGGTGCAATTCTGAAATTCTTTGCTTTTTCCTGCTCCTCTAAGCATGATAAAGAAGATTCAAAGAGAGTGAGATGCCAGCTCCTTTCATTCAGTCAGTAGCTTCAATCATTTCTGGTATATGAATAACATGATGTTTTTCAATCGCAAAAATCAATGAATATTGTAAATGCACAAACAGTAATTTCTCCGCATTGCAAGGTGCAATTCTGAAATTTTTTGCTTTTTCCTGCTCCTCTTAGCATGATAAAGAAGATTCAAAGAGAGTGAGATGCCAGCTCCTTTCATTCAGTCAGTACCTTCAATCATTTCTGGACGTTTTTCAATGGCAAAAATCAATGAATATTGTAAATGCACAAACAGTAATTTCTCCGCATTGCAAGGTGCAATTCTGAAATTTTTTGCTTTTTCCTGCTCCTCTTAGCATGATAAAGAATATTCAAAGAGAGTGAGATGCCAGCTCCTTTCATTCAGTCAGTAGCTTCAATCATTTCTGGACGTTTTTCAATGGCAAAAATCAATGAATATTGTAAATGCACAAACTGTAATTTCTCCGCATTGCAAGGTGCAATTCTGAAATTTTTTGCTTTTTCCTGCTCCTCTTAGCATGATAAAGAAGATTCAAAGAGAGTGAGATGCCAGCTCCTTTCATTCAGTCAGTAGCTTCAATCATTTCTGGTATATGAATAACATGATGTTTTTCAATAGCAAAAATCATTGAATATTGTAAATGCACAAACAGTAATTTCTCCGCATTGCAAGGTGCAATTCTGAAAATTTTTGCTTTTTCCTGCTCCTCTTAGCATGATAAAGAAGATTCAAAGAGAGTGAGATGCCAGCTCCTTTCATTCAGTCAGTAGCTTCAATCATTTCTGGACGTTTTTCAATGGCAAAAATCAATGAATATTGTAAATGCACAAACAGTAATTTCTCCGCATTGCAAGGTGCAATTCTGAAATTTTTTACTTTTTCCTGCTCCTCTTAGCATGATAAAGAAGATTCAAAGAGAGTGAGATGCCAGCTCCTTTCATTCAGTCAGTAGCTTCAATCATTTCTGGTATATGAATAACATGATGTTTTTCAATCGCAAAAATCAATGAATATTGTAAATGCACAAACAGTAATTTCTCCGCATTGCAAGGTGCAATTCTGAAATTTTTTGCTTTTTCCTGCTCCTCTTAGCATGATAAAGAAGATTCAAAGAGAGTGAGATGCCAGCTCCTTTCATTCAGTCAGTAGCTTCAATCATTTCTGGACGTTTTTCAATGGCAAAAATCAATGAATATTGTAAATGCACAAACAGTAATTTCTCCGCATTGCAAGGTGCAATTCTGAAATTCTTTGCTTTTTCCTGCTCCTCTAAGCATGATAAAGAAGATTCAAAGAGAGTGAGATGCCAGATCCTTTCCTTCAGTCAGTAGCTTCAATCATTTCTGGTATATGAATAACATGATGTTTTTCAATGGCAAAAATCAATGAATTTTGTAAATGCACAAACAGTAATTTCTCCGCATTGCAAGGCGCAATTCTGAAATTTTTTACTTTTTCCTGCTCCTCTTAGCATGATAAAGAAGATTCAAAGAGAGTGAGATGCCAGCTCCTTTCATTCAGTCAGTAGCTTCAATCATTTCTGGTATATGAATAACATGATGTTTTTCAATGGCAAAAATCAATGAATATTGTAAATGCACAAACAGTAATTTCTCCGCATTGCAAGGTGCAATTCTGAAATTTTTTGCTTTTTCCTGCTCCTCTTAGCATGATAAAGAAGATTCAAAGAGAGTGAGATGCCAGCTCCTTTCATTCAGTCAGTAGCTTCAATCATTTCTGGACGTTTTTCAATGGCAAAAATCAATGAATATTGTAAATGCACAAACAGTAATTTCTCCGCATTGCAAGGTGCAATTCTGAAATTTTTTGCTTTTTCCTGCTCCTCTTAGCATGATAAAGAAGATTCAAAGAGAGTGAGATGCCAGCTCCTTTCATTCAGTCAGTAGCTTTAATCATTTCTGGACGTTTTTCAATGGCAAAAATCATTGAATATTGTAAATGCACAATCAGTAATTTCTCCGCATTGCAAGGTGCAATTCTGAAATTTTTTACTTTTTCCTGCTCCTCTTAGCATGATAAAGAAGATTCAAAGAGAGTGAGATGCCAGCTCCTTTCATTCAGTCAGTAGCTTCAATCATTTCTGGTATATGAATAACATGATGTTTTTCAATCGCAAAAATCAATGAATATTGTAAATGCACAAACAGTAATTTCTCCGCATTGCAAGGTGCAATTCTGAAATTTTTTGCTTTTTCCTGCTCCTCTTAGCATGATAAAGAAGATTCAAAGAGAGTGAGATGCCAGCTCCTTTCATTCAGTCAGTAGCTTCAATCATTTCTGGACGTTTTTCAATGGCAAAAACCAATGAATATTGTAAATGCACAAACAGTAATTTCTCCGCATTGCAAGGTGCAATTCTGAAACTTTTTGCTTTTTCCTGCTCCTCTTAGCATGATAAAGAAGATTCAAAGAGAGTGAGATGCCAGATCCTTTCCTTCAGTCAGTAGCTTCAATCATTTCTGGTATATGAATAACATGATGTTTTTCAATGGCAAAAATCAATGAATTTTGTAAATGCACAAACAGTAATTTCTCCGCATTGCAAGGCGCAATTCTGAAATTTTTTGCTTTTTCCTGCTCCTCTTAGCATGATAAAGAAGATTCAAAGAGAGTGAGATGCCAGCTCCTTTCATTCAGTCAGTAGCTTCAATCATTTCTGGACATTTTTCAATGGCAAAAATCAATGAATATTGTAAATGCACAAACAGTAATTTCTCCGCATTGCAAGGTGCAATTCTGAAATTTTTTGCTTTTTCCTGCTCCTCTTAGCATGATAAAGAAGATTCAAAGAGAGTGAGATGCCAGCTCCTTTCATTCAGTCAGTAGCTTCAATCATTTCTGGACGTTTTTCAATGGCAAAAATCAATGAATATTGTAAATGCACAAACAGTAATTTCTCCGCATTGCAAGGTGCAATTCTGAAATTTTTTACTTTTTCCTGCTCCTCTTAGCATGATAAAGAAGATTCAAAGAGAGTGAGATGCCAGCTCCTTTCATTCAGTCAGTAGCTTCAATCATTTCTGGTATATGAATAACATGATGTTTTTCAATCGCAAAAATCAATGAATATTGTAAATGCACAAACAGTAATTTCTCCGCATTGCAAGGTGCAATTCTGAAATTTTTTGCTTTTTCCTGCTCCTCTTAGCATGATAAAGAAGATTCAAAGAGAGTGAGATGCCAGCTCCTTTCATTCAGTCAGTACCTTCAATCATTTCTGGACGTTTTTCAATGGCAAAAATCAATGAATATTGTAAATGCACAAACAGTAATTTCTCCGCATTGCAAGGTGCAATTCTGAAATTTTTTGCTTTTTCCTGCTCCTCTTAGCATGATAAAGAATATTCAAAGAGAGTGAGATGCCAGCTCCTTTCATTCAGTCAGTAGCTTCAATCATTTCTGGACGTTTTTCAATGGCAAAAATCAATGAATATTGTAAATGCACAAACTGTAATTTCTCCGCATTGCAAGGTGCAATTCTGAAATTTTTTGCTTTTTCCTGCTCCTCTTAGCATGATAAAGAAGATTCAAAGAGAGTGAGATGCCAGCTCCTTTCATTCAGTCAGTAGCTTCAATCATTTCTGGTATATGAATAACATGATGTTTTTCAATCGCAAAAATCAATGAATATTGTAAATGCACAAACAGTAATTTCTCCGCATTGCAAGGTGCAATTCTGAAATTTTTTGCTTTTTCCTGCTCCTCTTAGCATGATAAAGAAGATTCAAAGAGAGTGAGATGCCAGCTCCTTTCATTCAGTCAGTAGCTTCAATCATTTCTGGACGTTTTTCAATGGCAAAAATCAATGAATATTGTAAATGCACAAACAGTAATTTCTCCGCATTGCAAGGTGCAATTCTGAAATTCTTTGCTTTTTCCTGCTCCTCTAAGCATGATAAAGAAGATTCAAAGAGAGTGAGATGCCAGATCCTTTCCTTCAGTCAGTAGCTTCAATCATTTCTGGTATATGAATAACATGATGTTTTTCAATGGCAAAAATCAATGAATTTTGTAAATGCACAAACAGTAATTTCTCCGCATTGCAAGGCGCAATTCTGAAATTTTTTACTTTTTCCTGCTCCTCTTAGCATGATAAAGAAGATTCAAAGAGAGTGAGATGCCAGCTCCTTTCATTCAGTCAGTAGCTTCAATCATTTCTGGTATATGAATAACATGATGTTTTTCAATGGCAAAAATCAATGAATATTGTAAATGCACAAACAGTAATTTCTCCGCATTGCAAGGTGCAATTCTGAAATTTTTTGCTTTTTCCTGCTCCTCTTAGCATGATAAAGAAGATTCAAAGAGAGTGAGATGCCAGCTCCTTTCATTCAGTCAGTAGCTTCAATCATTTCTGGACGTTTTTCAATGGCAAAAATCAATGAATATTGTAAATGCACAAACAGTAATTTCTCCGCATTGCAAGGTGCAATTCTGAAATTTTTTGCTTTTTCCTGCTCCTCTTAGCATGATAAAGAAGATTCAAAGAGAGTGCGATGCCAGCTCCTTTCATTCAGTCAGTAGCTTTAATCATTTCTGGACGTTTTTCAATGGCAAAAATCATTGAATATTGTAAATGCACAATCAGTAATTTCTCCGCATTGCAAGGTGCAATTCTGAAATTTTTTACTTTTTCCTGCGCCTCTTAGCATGATAAAGAAGATTCAAAGAGAGTGAGATGCCAGCTCCTTTCATTCAGTCAGTAGCTTCAATCATTTCTGGTATATGAATAACATGATGTTTTTCAATCGCAAAAATCAATGAATATTGTAAATGCACAAACAGTAATTTCTCCGCATTGCAAGGTGCAATTCTGAAATTTTTTGCTTTTTCCTGCTCCTCTTAGCATGATAAAGAAGATTCAAAGAGAGTGAGATGCCAGCTCCTTTCATTCAGTCAGTAGCTTCAATCATTTCTGGACGTTTTTCAATGGCAAAAACCAATGAATATTGTAAATGCACAAACAGTAATTTCTCCGCATTGCAAGGTGCAATTCTGAAACTTTTTGCTTTTTCCTGCTCCTCTTAGCATGATAAAGAAGATTCAAAGAGAGTGAGATGCCAGATCCTTTCCTTCAGTCAGTAGCTTCAATCATTTCTGGTATATGAATAACATGATGTTTTTCAATGGCAAAAATCAATGAATTTTGTAAATGCACAAACAGTAATTTCTCCGCATTGCAAGGCGCAATTCTGAAATTTTTTGCTTTTTCCTGCTCCTCTTAGCATGATAAAGAAGATTCAAAGAGAGTGAGATGCCAGCTCCTTTCATTCAGTCAGTAGCTTCAATCATTTCTGGACATTTTTCAATGGCAAAAATCAATGAATATTGTAAATGCACAAACAGTAATTTCTCCGCATTGCAAGGTGCAATTCTGAAATTTTTTGCTTTTTCCTGCTCCTCTTAGCATGATAAAGAAGATTCAAAGAGAGTGAGATGCCAGCTCCTTTCATTCAGTCAGTAGCTTCAATCATTTCTGGACGTTTTTCAATGGCAAAAATCAATGAATATTGTAAATGCACAAACAGTAATTTCTCCGCATTGCAATGTGCAATTCTGAAATTTTTTGCTTTTTCCTGCTCCTCTTAGCATGGTAAAGAAGATTCAAAGAGAGTGAGATGCCAGCTCCTTTCATTCAGTCAGTAGCTTCAATCATTTCTGGACGTTTTTCAATGGCAAAAATCAATGAATATTGTAAATGCACAAACAGTAATTTCTCCGCATTGCAAGGTGCAATTCTGAAATTTTTTGCTTTTTCCTGCTCCTCTTAGCATGATAAAGAAGATTCAAAGAGAGTGAGATGCCAGATCCTTTCCTTCAGTCAGTAGCTTCAATCATTTCTGGTATATGAATAACATGATGTTTTTCAATGGCAAAAATCAATGAATTTTGTAAATGCACAAACAGTAATTTCTCCGCATTGCAAGGCGCAATTCTGAAATTTTTTGCTTTTTCCTGCTCCTCTTAGCATGATAAAGAAGATTCAAAGAGAGTGAGATGCCAGCTCCTTTCATTCAGTCAGTAGCTTCAATCATTTCTGGACATTTTTCAATGGCAAAAATCAATGAATATTGTAAATGCACAAACAGTAATTTCTCCGCATTGCAAGGTGCAATTCTGAAATTTTTTGCTTTTTCATGCTCCTCTTAGCATGATAAAGAAGATTCAAAGAGAGTGAGATGCCAGCTCCTTTCATTCAGTCAGTAGCTTCAATCATTTCTGGACGTTTTTCAATGGCAAAAATCAATGAATATTGTAAATGCACAAACAGTAATTTCTCCGCATTGCAATGTGCAATTCTGAAATTTTTTGCTTTTTCCTGCTCCTCTTAGCATGATAAAGAAGATTCAAAGAGAGTGAGATGCCAGCTCCTTTCATTCAGTCAGTAGCTTCAAACATTTCTGGTACATGAATAACATGATGTTTTTCAATGGCAAAAATCAATGAATATTGTAAATGCACAAACAGTAATTTCTCCGCATTGCAAGGTGCAATTCTGAAATTTTTTGCTTTTTCCTGCTCCTCTTAGCATGATAAAGAAGATTCAAAGAGAGTGAGATGCCAGCTCCTTTCGTTCAGTCAGTAGCTTCAATCATTTCTGGACGTTTTTCAATGGCAAAAATCATTGAATATTATAAATGCACAAACAGTAATTTCTCCGCATTGCAAGGTGCAATTCTGAAATTTTTTACTTTTTCCTGCTCCTCTTAGCATAATAAAGAAGATTCAAAGAGAGTGAGATGCCAGCTCCTTTCATTCAGTCAGTAGCTTCAATCATTTCTGGACGTTTTTCAATGGCAAAAATCATTGAATATTGTAAATGCACAAACAGTAATTTCTCCGCATTGCAAGGTGCAATTCTGAAATTTTTTACTTTTTCCTGCTCCTCTTAGCATGATAAAGAAGATTCAAAGAGAGTGAGATGCCAGCTCCTTTCATTCAGTCAGTAGCTTCAATCATTTCTGGTATATGAATAACATGATGTTTTTCAATCGCAAAAATCAATGAATATTGTAAATGCACAAACAGTAATTTCTCCGCATTGCAAGGTGCAATTCTGAAATTTTTTGCTTTTTCCTGCTCCTCTTAGCATGATAAAGAAGATTCAAAGAGAGTGAGATGCCAGCTCCTTTCATTCAGTCAGTACCTTCAATCATTTCTGGACGTTTTTCAATGGCAAAAATCAATGAATATTGTAAATGCACAAACAGTAATTTCTCCGCATTGCAAGGTGCAATTCTGAAATTTTTTGCTTTTTCCTGCTCCTCTTAGCATGATAAAGAAGATTCAAAGAGAGTGAGATGCCAGCTCCTTTCATTCAGTCAGTAGCTTCAATCATTTCTGGACGTTTTTCAATGGCAAAAATCAATGAATATTGTAAATGCCCAAACTGTAATTTCTCCGCATTGCAAGGTGCAATTCTGAAATTTTTTGCTTTTTCCTGCTCCTCTTAGCATGATAAAGAAGATTCAAAGAGAGTGAGATGCCAGCTCCTTTCATTCAGTCAGTAGCTTCAATCATTTCTGGTATATGAATAACATGATGTTTTTCAATAGCAAAAATCAATGAATATTGTAAATGCACAAACAGTAATTTCTCCGCATTGCAAGGTGCAATTCTGAAATTTTTTGCTTTTTCCTGCTCCTCTTAGCATGATAAAGAAGATTCAAAGAGAGTGAGATGCCAGCTCCTTTCATTCAGTCAGTAGCTTCAATCATTTCTGGACGTTTTTCAATGGCAAAAATCAATGAATATTGTAAATGCACAAACAGTAATTTCTCCACATTGCAAGGTGCAATTCTGAAATTTTTTACTTTTTCCTGCTCCTCTTAGCATGATAAAGAAGATTCAAAGAGAGTGAGATGCCAGCTCCTTTCATTCAGTCAGTAGCTTCAATCATTTCTGGTATATGAATAACATGATGTTTTTCAATCGCAAAAATCAATGAATATTGTAAATGCACAAACAGTAATTTCTCCGCATTGCAAGGTGCAATTCTGAAATTTTTTGCTTTTTCCTGCTCCTCTTAGCATGATAAAGAAGATTCAAAGAGAGTGAGATGCCAGCTCCTTTCATTCAGTCAGTAGCTTCAATCATTTCTGGATGTTTTTCAATGGCAAAAATCAATGAATATTGTAAATGCACAAACAGTAATTTCTCCGGATTGCAAGGTGCAATTCTGAAATTCTTTGCTTTTTCCTGCTCCTCTAAGCATGATAAAGAAGATTCAAAGAGAGTGAGATGCCAGCTCCTTTCATTCAGTCAGTAGCTTCAATCATTTCTGGTATATGAATAACATGATGTTTTTCAATCGCAAAAATCAATGAATATTGTAAATGCACAAACAGTAATTTCTCCGCATTGCAAGGTGCAATTCTGAAATTTTTTGCTTTTTCCTGCTCCTCTTAGCATGATAAAGAAGATTCAAAGAGAGTGAGATGCCAGCTCCTTTCATTCAGTCAGTACCTTCAATCATTTCTGGACGTTTTTCAATGGCAAAAATCAATGAATATTGTAAATGCACAAACAGTAATTTCTCCGCATTGCAAGGTGCAATTCTGAAATTTTTTGCTTTTTCCTGCTCCTCTTAGCATGATAAAGAATATTCAAAGAGAGTGAGATGCCAGCTCCTTTCATTCAGTCAGTAGCTTCAATCATTTCTGGACGTTTTTCAATGGCAAAAATCAATGAATATTGTAAATGCACAAACTGTAATTTCTCCGCATTGCAAGGTGCAATTCTGAAATTTTTTGCTTTTTCCTGCTCCTCTTAGCATGATAAAGAAGATTCAAAGAGAGTGAGATGCCAGCTCCTTTCATTCAGTCAGTAGCTTCAATCATTTCTGGTATATGAATAACATGATGTTTTTCAATAGCAAAAATCAATGAATATTGTAAATGCACAAACAGTAATTTCTCCGCATTGCAAGGTGCAATTCTGAAAATTTTTGCTTTTTCCTGCTCCTCTTAGCATGATAAAGAAGATTCAAAGAGAGTGAGATGCCAGCTCCTTTCATTCAGTCAGTAGCTTCAATCATTTCTGGACGTTTTTCAATGGCAAAAATCAATGAATATTGTAAATGCACAAACAGTAATTTCTCCGCATTGCAAGGTGCAATTCTGAAATTTTTTACTTTTTCCTGCTCCTCTTAGCATGATAAAGAAGATTCAAAGAGAGTGAGATGCCAGCTCCTTTCATTCAGTCAGTAGCTTCAATCATTTCTGGTATATGAATAGCATGATGTTTTTCAATCGCAAAAATCAATGAATATTGTAAATGCACAAACAGTAATTTCTCCGCATTGCAAGGTGCAATTCTGAAATTTTTTGCTTTTTCCTGCTCCTCTTAGCATGATAAAGAAGATTCAAAGAGAGTGAGATGCCAGCTCCTTTCATTCAGTCAGTAGCTTCAATCATTTCTGGACGTTTTTCAATGGCAAAAATCAATGAATATTGTAAATGCACAAACAGTAATTTCTCCGCATTGCAAGGTGCAATTCTGAAATTCTTTGCTTTTTCCTGCTCCTCTAAGCATGATAAAGAAGATTCAAAGAGAGTGAGATGCCAGATCCTTTCCTTCAGTCAGTAGCTTCAATCATTTCTGGTATATGAATAACATGATGTTTTTCAATGGCAAAAATCAATGAATTTTGTAAATGCACAAACAGTAATTTCTCCGCATTGCAAGGCGCAATTCTGAAATTTTTTACTTTTTCCTGCTCCTCTTAGCATGATAAAGAAGATTCAAAGAGAGTGAGATGCCAGCTCCTTTCATTCAGTCAGTAGCTTCAATCATTTCTGGTATATGAATAACATGATGTTTTTCAATGGCAAAAATCAATGAATATTGTAAATGCACAAACAGTAATTTCTCCGCATTGCAAGGTGCAATTCTGAAATTTTTTGCTTTTTCCTGCTCCTCTTAGCATGATAAAGAAGATTCAAAGAGAGTGAGATGCCAGCTCCTTTCATTCAGTCAGTAGCTTCAATCATTTCTGGACGTTTTTCAATGGCAAAAATCAATGAATATTGTAAATGCACAAACAGTAATTTCTCCGCATTGCAAGGTGCAATTCTGAAATTTTTTGCTTTTTCCTGCTCCTCTTAGCATGATAAAGAAGATTCAAAGAGAGTGAGATGCCAGCTCCTTTCATTCAGTCAGTAGCTTTAATCATTTCTGGACGTTTTTCAATGGCAAAAATCATTGAATATTGTAAATGCACAATCAGTAATTTCTCCGCATTGCAAGGTGCAATTCTGAAATTTTTTACTTTTTCCTGTTCCTCTTAGCATGATAAAGAAGATTCAAAGAGAGTGAGATGCCAGCTCCTTTCATTCAGTCAGTAGCTTCAATCATTTCTGGTATATGAATAACATGATGTTTTTCAATCGCAAAAATCAATGAATATTGTAAATGCACAAACAGTAATTTCTCCGCATTGCAAGGTGCAATTCTGAAATTTTTTGCTTTTTCCTGCTCCTCTTAGCATGATAAAGAAGATTCAAAGAGAGTGAGATGCCAGCGCCTTTCATTCAGTCAGTAGCTTCAATCATTTCTGGACGTTTTTCAAAGGCAAAAACCAATGAATATTGTAAATGCACAAACAGTAATTTCTCCGCATTGCAAGGTGCAATTCTGAAACTTTTTGCTTTTTCCTGCTCCTCTTAGCATGATAAAGAAGATTCAAAGAGAGTGAGATGCCAGATCCTTTCCTTCAGTCAGTAGCTTCAATCATTTCTGGTATATGAATAACATGATGTTTTTCAATGGCAAAAATCAATGAATTTTGTAAATGCACAAACAGTAATTTCTCCGCATTGCAAGGCGCAATTCTGAAATTTTTTGCTTTTTCCTGCTCCTCTTAGCATGATAAAGAAGATTCAAAGAGAGTGAGATGCCAGCTCCTTTCATTCAGTCAGTAGCTTCAATCATTTCTGGACATTTTTCAATGGCAAAAATCAATGAATATTGTAAATGCACAAACAGTAATTTCTCTGCATTGCAAGGTGCAATTCTGAAATTTTTTGCTTTTTCCTGCTCCTCTTAGCATGATAAAGAAGATTCAAAGAGAGTGAGATGCCAGCTCCTTTCATTCAGTCAGTAGCTTCAATCATTTCTGGACGTTTTTCAATGGCAAAAATCAATGAATATTGTAAATGCACAAACAGTAATTTCTCCGCATTGCAATGTGCAATTCTGAAATTTTTTGCTTTTTCCTGCTCCTCTTAGCATGATAAAGAAGATTCAAAGAGAGTGAGATGCCAGATCCTTTCATTCAGTCAGTAGCTTCAATCATTTCTGGACGTTTTTCAATGGCAAAAATCAATGAATATTGTAAATGCACAAACAGTAATTTCTCCGCATTGCAAGGTGCAATTCTGAAATTTTTTGCTTTTTCCTGCTCCTCTTAGCATGATAAAGAAGATTCAAAGAGAGTGAGATGCCAGATCCTTTCCTTCAGTCAGTAGCTTCAATCATTTCTGGTATATGAATAACATGATGTTTTTCAATGGCAAAAATCAATGAATTTTGTAAATGCACAAACAGTAATTTCTCCGCATTGCAAGGCGCAATTCTGAAATTTTTTGCTTTTTCCTGCTCCTCTTAGCATGATAAAGAAGATTCAAAGAGAGTGAGATGCCAGCTCCTTTCATTCAGTCAGTAGCTTCAATCATTTCTGGACATTTTTCAATGGCAAAAATCAATGAATATTGTAAATGCACAAACAGTAATTTCTCCGCATTGCAAGGTGCAATTCTGAAATTTTTTGCTTTTTCCTGCTCCTCTTAGCATGATAAAGAAGATTCAAAGAGAGTGAGATGCCAGCTCCTTTCATTCAGTCAGTAGCTTCAATCATTTCTGGACGTTTTTCAATGGCAAAAATCAATGAATATTGTAAATGCACAAACAGTAATTTCTCCGCATTGCAAGGTGCAATTCTGAAATTTTTTGCTTTTTCCTGCTCCTCTTAGCATGATAAAGAAGATTCAAAGAGAGTGAGATGCCAGATCCTTTCCTTCAGTCAGTAGCTTCAATCATTTCTGGTATATGAATAACATGATGTTTTTCAATGGCAAAAATCAATGAATTTTGTAAATGCACAAACAGTAATTTCTCCGCATTGCAAGGCGCAATTCTGAAATTTTTTGCTTTTTCCTGCTCCTCTTAGCATGATAAAGAAGATTCAAAGAGAGTGAGATGCCAGCTCCTTTCATTCAGTCAGTAGCTTCAATCATTTCTGGACATTTTTCAATGGCAAAAATCAATGAATATTGTAAATGCACAAACAGTAATTTCTCCGCATTGCAAGGTGCAATTCTGAAATTTTTTGCTTTTTCCTGCTCCTCTTAGCATGATAAAGAAGATTCAAAGAGAGTGAGATGCCAGCTCCTTTCATTCAGTCAGTAGCTTCAATCATTTCTGGACGTTTTTCAATGGCAAAAATCAATGAATATTGTAAATGCACAAACAGTAATTTCTCCGCATTGCAAGGTGCAATTCTGAAATTTTTTGCTTTTCCTGCTCCTCTTAGCATGATAAAGAAGATTCAAAGAGAGTGAGATGCCAGCTCCTTTCATTCAGTCAGTAGCTTCAATCATTTCTGGACGTTTTTCAATGGCAAAAATCAATGAATATTGTAAATGCACAAACAGTAATTTCTCCGCATTGCAAGGTGCAATTCTGAAATTCTTTGCTTTTTCCTGCTCCTCTAAGCATGATAAAGAAGATTCAAAGAGAGTGAGATGCCAGCTCCTTTCATTCAGTCAGTAGCTTCAATCATTTCTGGTATATGAATAACATGATGTTTTTCAATCGCAAAAATCAATGAATATTGTAAATGCACAAACAGTAATTTCTCCGCATTGCAAGGTGCAATTCTGAAATTTTTTGCTTTTTCCTGCTCCTCTTAGCATGATAAAGAAGATTCAAAGAGAGTGAGATGCCAGATCCTTTCCTTCAGTCAGTAGCTTCAATCATTTCTGGTATATGAATAACATGATGTTTTTCAATGGCAAAAATCAATGAATTTTGTAAATGCACAAACAGTAATTTCTCCGCATTGCAAGGCGCAATTCTGAAATTTTTTGCTTTTTCCTGCTCCTCTTAGCATGATAAAGAAGATTCAAAGAGAGTGAGATGCCAGCTCCTTTCATTCAGTCAGTAGCTTCAATCATTTCTGGACATTTTTCAATGGCAAAAATCAATGAATATTGTAAATGCACAAACAGTAATTTCTCCGCATTGCAAGGTGCAATTCTGAAATTTTTTGCTTTTTCCTGCTCCTCTTAGCATGATAAAGAAGATTCAAAGAGAGTGAGATGCCAGCTCCTTTCATTCAGTCAGTAGCTTCAATCATTTCTGGACGTTTTTCAATGGCAAAAATCAATGAATATTGTAAATGCACAAACAGTAATTTCTCCGCATTGCAAGGTGCAATTCTGAAATTTTTTGCTTTTCCTGCTCCTCTTAGCATGATAAAGAAGATTCAAAGAGAGTGAGATGCCAGCTCCTTTCATTCAGTCAGTAGCTTCAATCATTTCTGGACGTTTTTCAATGGCA
Organism: Phyllobates terribilis; assembly: GCF_046119375.1. NCBI lineage: Eukaryota > Metazoa > Chordata > Amphibia > Anura > Dendrobatidae > Phyllobates > Phyllobates terribilis. Next base: position 89,835 of record NW_027364785.1, read on the forward strand.
AAAATCAATGAATATTGTAAATGCACAAACAGTAATTTCTCCGCATTGCAAGGTGCAATTCTGAAATTCTTTGCTTTTTCCTGCTCCTCTAAGCATGATAAAGAAGATTCAAAGAGAGTGAGATGCCAGCTCCTTTCATTCAGTCAGTAGCTTCAATCATTTCTGGTATATGAATAACATGATGTTTTTCAATCGCAAAAATCAATGAATATTGTAAATGCACAAACAGTAATTTCTCCGCATTGCAAGGTGCAATTCTGAAATTTTTTGCTTTTTCCTGCTCCTCTTAGCATGATAAAGAAGATTCAAAGAGAGTGAGATGCCAGCTCCTTTCATTCAGTCAGTACCTTCAATCATTTCTGGACGTTTTTCAATGGCAAAAATCAATGAATATTGTAAATGCACAAACAGTAATTTCTCCGCATTGAAGGTGCAATTCTGAAATTTTTTGCTTTTTCCTGCTCCTCTTAGCATGATAAAGAATATTCAAAGAGAGTGAGATACCAGCTCCTTTCATTCAGTCAGTAGCTTCAATCATTTCTGGACGTTTTTCAATGGCAAAAATCAATGAATATTGTAAATGCACAAACTGTAATTTCTCCGCATTGCAAGGTGCAATTCTTAAATTTTTTGCTTTTTCCTGCTCCTCTTAGCATGATAAAGAAGATTCAAAGAGAGTGAGATGCCAGCTCCTTTCATTCAGTCAGTAGCTTCAATCATTTCTGGTATATGAATAACATGATGTTTTTCAATAGCAAAAATCAATGAATATTGTAAATGCACAAACAGTAATTTCTCCGCATTGCAAGGTGCAATTCTGAAAATTTTTGCTTTTTCCTGCTCCTCTTAGCATGATAAAGAAGATTCAAAGAGAGTGAGATGCCAGATCCTTTCATTCAGTCAGTAGCTTCAATCATTTCTGGACGTTTTTCAATGGCAAAAATCAATGAATATTGTAAATGCACAAACAGTAATTTCTCCGCATTGCAAGGTGCAATTCTGAAATTTTTTACTTTTTCCTGCTCCTCTTAGCATGATAAAGAAGATTCAAAGAGAGTGAGATGCCAGCTCCTTTCATTCAGTCAGTAGCTTCAATCATTTCTGGACGTTTTTCAATGGCAAAAATCAATGAATATTGTAAATGCACAAACAGTAATTTCTCCGCATTGCAAGGTGCAATTCTGAAATTTTTTACTTTTTCCTGCTCCTCTTAGCATGATAAAGAAGATTCAAAGAGAGTGAGATGCCAGCTCCTTTCATTCAGTCAGTAGCTTCAATCATTTCTGGTATATGAATAGCATGATGTTTTTCAATCGCAAAAATCAATGAATATTGTAAATGCACAAACAGTAATTTCTCCGCATTGCAAGGTGCAATTCTGAAATTTTTTGCTTTTTCCTGCTCCTCTTAGCATGATAAAGAAGATTCAAAGAGAGTGAGATGCCAGCTCCTTTCATTCAGTCAGTAGCTTCAATCATTTCTGGACGTTTTTCAATGGCAAAAATCAATGAATATTGTAAATGCACAAACAGTAATTTCTCCGCATTGCAAGGTGCAATTCTGAAATTCTTTGCTTTTTCCTGCTCCTCTAAGCATGATAAAGAAGATTCAAAGAGAGTGAGATGCCAGATCCTTTCCTTCAGTCAGTAGCTTCAATCATTTCTGGTATATGAATAACATGATGTTTTTCAATGGCAAAAATCAATGAATTTTGTAAATGCACAAACAGTAATTTCTCCGCATTGCAAGGCGCAATTCTGAAATTTTTTACTTTTTCCTGCTCCTCTTAGCATGATAAAGAAGATTCAAAGAGAGTGAGATGCCAGCTCCTTTCATTCAGTCAGTAGCTTCAATCATTTCTGGTATATGAATAACATGATGTTTTTCAATGGCAAAAATCAATGAATATTGTAAATGCACAAACAGTAATTTCTCCGCATTGCAAGGTGCAATTCTGAAATTTTTTGCTTTTTCCTGCTCCTCTTAGCATGATAAAGAAGATTCAAAGAGAGTGAGATGCCAGCTCCTTTCATTCAGTCAGTAGCTTCAATCATTTCTGGACGTTTTTCAATGGCAAAAATCAATGAATATTGTAAATGCACAAACAGTAATTTCTCCGCATTGCAAGGTGCAATTCTGAAATTTTTTGCTTTTTCCTGCTCCTCTTAGCATGATAAAGAAGATTCAAAGAGAGTGAGATGCCAGCTCCTTTCATTCAGTCAGTAGCTTTAATCATTTCTGGACGTTTTTCAATGGCAAAAATCATTGAATATTGTAAATGCACAATCAGTAATTTCTCCGCATTGCAAGGTGCAATTCTGAAATTTTTTACTTTTTCCTGCTCCTCTTAGCATGATAAAGAAGATTCAAAGAGAGTGAGATGCCAGCTCCTTTCATTCAGTCAGTAGCTTCAATCATTTCTGGTATATGAATAACATGATGTTTTTCAATCGCAAAAATCAATGAATATTGTAAATGCACAAACAGTAATTTCTCCGCATTGCAAGGTGCAATTCTGAAATTTTTTGCTTTTTCCTGCTCCTCTTAGCATGATAAAGAAGATTCAAAGAGAGTGAGATGCCAGCGCCTTTCATTCAGTCAGTAGCTTCAATCATTTCTGGACGTTTTTCAATGGCAAAAACCAATGAATATTGTAAATGCACAAACAGTAATTTCTCCGCATTGCAAGGTGCAATTCTGAAACTTTTTGCTTTTTCCTGCTCCTCTTAGCATGATAAAGAAGATTCAAAGAGAGTGAGATGCCAGATCCTTTCCTTCAGTCAGTAGCTTCAATCATTTCTGGTATATGAATAACATGATGTTTTTCAATGGCAAAAATCAATGAATTTTGTAAATGCACAAACAGTAATTTCTCCGCATTGCAAGGCGCAATTCTGAAATTTTTTGCTTTTTCCTGCTCCTCTTAGCATGATAAAGAAGATTCAAAGAGAGTGAGATGCCAGCTCCTTTCATTCAGTCAGTAGCTTCAATCATTTCTGGACATTTTTCAATGGCAAAAATCAATGAATATTGTAAATGCACAAACAGTAATTTCTCCGCATTGCAAGGTGCAATTCTGAAATTTTTTGCTTTTTCCTGCTCCTCTTAGCATGATAAAGAAGATTCAAAGAGAGTGAGATGCCAGCTCCTTTCATTCAGTCAGTAGCTTCAATCATTTCTGGACGTTTTTCAATGGCAAAAATCAATGAATATTGTAAATGCACAAACAGTAATTTCTCCGCATTGCAATGTGCAATTCTGAAATTTTTTGCTTTTTCCTGCTCCTCTTAGCATGATAAAGAAGATTCAAAGAGAGTGAGATGCCAGATCCTTTCATTCAGTCAGTAGCTTCAATCATTTCTGGACGTTTTTCAATGGCAAAAATCAATGAATATTGTAAATGCACAAACAGTAATTTCTCCGCATCGCAAGGTGCAATTCTGAAATTTTTTGCTTTTTCCTGCTCCTCTTAGCATGATAAACAAGATTCAAAGAGAGTGAGATGCCAGCTCCTTTCATTCAGTCAGTAGCTTCAATCATTTCTGGACGTTTTTCAATGGCAAAAATCATTGAATATTGTAAATGCACAAACAGTAATTTCTCCGCATTGCAAGGTGCAATTCTGAAATTTTTTACTTTTTCCTGCTCCTCTTAGCATGATAAAGAAGATTCAAAGAGAGTGAGATGCCAGCTCCTTTCATTCAGTCAGTAGCTTCAATCATTTCTGGTATATGAATAACATGATGTTTTTCAATCGCAAAAATCAATGAATATTGTAAATGCACAAACAGTAATTTCTCCGCATTGCAAGGTGCAATTCTGAAATTTTTTGCTTTTTCCTGCTCCTCTTAGCATGATAAAGAAGATTCAAAGAGAGTGAGATGCCAGCTCCTTTCATTCAGTCAGTAGCTTCAATCATTTCTGGACGTTTTTCAATGGCAAAAATCAATGAATATTGTGAATGCACAAACAGTAATTTCTCCGCATTGCAAGGTGCAATTCTGAAATTTTTTGCTTTTTCCTGCTCCTCTAAGCATGATAAAGAAGATTCAAAGAGAGTGAGATGCCAGATCCTTTCCTTCAGTCAGTAGCTTCAATCATTTCTGGTATATGAATAACATGATGTTTTTCAATGGCAAAAATCAATGAATTTTGTAAATGCACAAACAGTAATTTCTCCGCATTGCAAGGCGCAATTCTGAAATTTTTTGCTTTTTCCTGCTCCTCTTAGCATGATAAAGAAGATTCAAAGAGAGTGAGATGCCAGCTCCTTTCATTCAGTCAGTAGCTTCAATCATTTCTGGACATTTTTCAATGGCAAAAATCAATGAATATTGTAAATGCACAAACAGTAATTTCTCCGCATTACAAGGTGCAATTCTGAAATTTTTTGCTTTTTCCTGCTCCTCTTAGCATGATAAAGAAGATTCAAAGAGAGTGAGATGCCAGCTCCTTTCATTCAGTCAGTAGCTTCAATCATTTCTGGACGTTTTTCAATGGCAAAAATCAATGAATATTGTAAATGCACAAACAGTAATTTCTCCGCATTGCAAGGTGCAATTCTGAAATTGTTTGCTTTTTCCTGCTCCTCTTAGCATGATAAAGAAGATTCAAAGAGAGTGAGATGCCAGCTCCTTTCATTCAGTCAGTACCTTCAATTATTTCTGGACCTTTTTCAATTTCAAAAATCAATGAATATTGTAAATGCACAAACAGTAATTTCTCCGCATTGCAAGGTGCAATTCTGAAATTTTTTGCTTTTTCCTGCTCCTCTTAGCATGATAAAGAAGATTCAAAGAGAGTGAGATGCCAGCTCCTTTCATTCAGTCAGTAGCTTCAATCATTTCTGGACGTTTTTCAATGGCAAAAATCAATGAATATTGTAAATGCACAAACTGTAATTTCTCCGCATTGCAAGGTGCAATTCTGAAATTTTTTGCTTTTTCCTGCTCCTCTTAGCATGATAAAGAAGATTCAAAGAGAGTGAGATGCCAGCTCCTTTCATTCAGTCAGTAGCTTCAATCATTTCTGGTATATGAATAACATGATGTTTTTCAATAGCAAAAATCAATGAATATTGTAAATGCACAAACAGTAATTTCTCCGCATTGCAAGGTGCAATTCTGAAATTTTTTGCTTTTTCCTGCTCCTCTTAGCATGATAAAGAAGATTCAAAGAGAGTGAGATGCCAGCTCCTTTCATTCAGTCAGTAGCTTCAATCATTTCTGGACGTTTTTCAATGGCAAAAATCAATGAATATTGTAAATGCACAAACAGTAATTTCTCCGCATTGCAAGGTGCAATTCTGAAATTTTTTACTTTTTCCTGCTCCTCTTAGCATGATAAAGAAGATTCAAAGAGAGTGAGATGCCAGCTCCTTTCATTCAGTCAGTAGCTTCAATCATTTCTGGTATATGAATAACATGATGTTTTTCAATCGCAAAAATCAATGAATATTGTAAATGCACAAACAGTAATTTCTCCGCATTGCAAGGTGCAATTCTGAAATTTTTTGCTTTTTCCTGCTCCTCTTAGCATGATAAAGAAGATTCAAAGAGAGTGAGATGCCAGCTCCTTTCATTCAGTCAGTAGCTTCAATCATTTCTGGACGTTTTTCAATGGCAAAAATCAATGAATATTGTAAATGCACAAACAGTAATTTCTCCGCATTGCAAGGTGCAATTCTGAAATTTTTTGCTTTTTCCTGCTCCTCTAAGCATGATAAAGAAGATTCAAAGAGAGTGAGATGCCATATCCTTTCCTTCAGTCAGTAGCTTCAATCATTTCTGGTATATGAATAACATGATGTTTTTCAATGGCAAAAATCAATGAATTTTGTACATGCACAAACAGTAATTTCTCCGCATTGCAAGGCGCAATTCTGAAATTTTTTGCTTTTTCCTGCTCCTCTTAGCATGATAAAGAAGATTCAAAGAGAGTGAGATGCCAGCTCCTTTCATTCAGTCAGTAGCTTCAATCATTTCTGGACATTTTTCAATGGCAAAAATCAATGAATATTGTAAATGCACAAACAGTAATTTCTCCGCATTGCAAGGTGCAATTCTGAAATTTTTTGCTTTTTCCTGCTCCTCTTAGCATGATAAAGAAGATTCAAAGAGAGTGAGATGCCAGCTCCTTTCATTCAGTCAGTAGCTTCAATCATTTCTGGACGTTTTTCAATGGCAAAAATCAATGAATATTGTAAATGCACAAACAGTAATTTCTCCGCATTGCAAGGTGCAATTCTGAAATTTTTTGCTTTTTCCTGCTCCTCTTAGCATGATAAAGAAGATTCAAAGAGAGTGAGATGCCAGCTCCTTTCATTCAGTCAGTACCTTCAATCATTTCTGGACATTTTTCAATGGCAAAAATCAATGAATATTGTAAATGCACAAACAGTAATTTCTCCGCATTGCAAGGTGCAATTCTGAAATTTTTTGCTTTTTCCTGCTCCTCTTAGCATGATAAAGAAGATTCAAAGAGAGTGAGATGCCAGCTCCTTTCATTCAGTCAGTAGCTTCAATCATTTCTGGACGTTTTTCAATGGCAAAAATCAATGAATATTGTAAATGCACAAACTGTAATTTCTCCGCATTGCAAGGTGCAATTCTGAAATTTTTTGCTTTTTCCTGCTCCTCTTAGCATGATAAAGAAGATTCAAAGAGAGTGAGATGCCAGCTCCTTTCATTCAGTCAGTAGCTTCAATCATTTCTGGTATATGAATAACATGATGTTTTTCAATAGCAAAAATCAATGAATATTGTAAATGCACAAACAGTAATTTCTCCGCATTGCAAGGTGCAATTCTGAAATTTTTTGCTTTTTCCTGCTCCTCTTAGCATGATAAAGAAGATTCAAAGAGAGTGAGATGCCAGCTCCTTTCATTCAGTCAGTAGCTTCAATCATTTCTGGACGTTTTTCAATGGCAAAAATCAATGAATATTGTAAATGCACAAACAGTAATTTCTCCGCATTGCAAGGTGCAATTCTGAAATTTTTTGCTTTTTCCTGCTCCTCTTAGCATGATAAACAAGATTCAAAGAGAGTGAGATGCCAGCTCCTTTCATTCAGTCAGTAGCTTCAATCATTTCTGGACGTTTTTCAATGGCAAAAATCATTGAATATTGTAAATGCACAAACAGTAATTTCTCCGCATTGCAAGGTGCAATTCTGAAATTTTTTACTTTTTCCTGCTCCTCTTAGCATGATAAAGAAGATTCAAAGAGAGTGAGATGCCAGCTCCTTTCATTCAGTCAGTAGCTTCAATCATTTCTGGTATATGAATAACATGATGTTTTTCAATCGCAAAAATCAATGAATATTGTAAATGCACAAACAGTAATTTCTCCGCATTGCAAGGTGCAATTCTGAAATTTTTTGCTTTTTCCTGCTCCTCTTAGCATGATAAAGAAGATTCAAAGAGAGTGAGATGCCAGCTCCTTTCATTCAGTCAGTAGCTTCAATCATTTCTGGACGTTTTTCAATGGCAAAAATCAATGAATATTGTAAATGCACAAACAGTAATTTCTCCGCATTGCAAGGTGCAATTCTGAAATTTTTTGCTTTTTCCTGCTCCTCTTAGCATGATAAAGAAGATTCAAAGAGAGTGAGATGCCAGATCCTTTCCTTCAGTCAGTAGCTTCAATCATTTCTGGTATATGAATAACATGATGTTTTTCAATGGCAAAAATCAATGAATTTTGTAAATGCACAAACAGTAATTTCTCCGCATTGCAAGGCGCAATTCTGAAATTTTTTGCTTTTTCCTGCTCCTCTTAGCATGATAAAGAAGATTCAAAGAGAGTGAGATGCCAGCTCCTTTCATTCAGTCAGTAGCTTCAATCATTTCTGGACATTTTTCAATGGCAAAAATCAATGAATATTGTAAATGCACAAACAGTAATTTCTCCGCATTGCAAGGTGCAATTCTGAAATTTTTTGCTTTTTCCTGCTCCTCTTAGCATGATAAAGAAGATTCAAAGAGAGTGAGATGCCAGCTCCTTTCATTCAGTCAGTAGCTTCAATCATTTCTGGACGTTTTTCAATGGCAAAAATCAATGAATATTGTAAATGCACAAACAGTAATTTCTCCGCATTGCAAGGTGCAATTCTGAAATTTTTTGCTTTTTCCTGCTCCTCTTAGCATGATAAAGAAGATTCAAAGAGAGTGAGATGCCAGCTCCTTTCATTCAGTCAGTAGCTTCAATCATTTCTGGACGTTTTTCAATGGCAAAAATCAATGAATATTGTAAATGCACAAACAGTAATTTCTCCGCATTGCAAGGTGCAATTCTGAAATTTTTTGCTTTTTCCTGCTCCTCTTAGCATGATAAAGAAGATTCAAAGAGAGTGAGATGCCAGATCCTTTCCTTCAGTCAGTAGCTTCAATCATTTCTGGTATATGAATAACATGATGTTTTTCAATGGCAAAAATCAATGAATTTTGTAAATGCACAAACAGTAATTTCTCCGCATTGCAAGGCGCAATTCTGAAATTTTTTGCTTTTTCCTGCTCCTCTTAGCATGATAAAGAAGATTCAAAGAGAGTGAGATGCCAGCTCCTTTCATTCAGTCAGTAGCTTCAATCATTTCTGGACATTTTTCAATGGCAAAAATCAATGAATATTGTAAATGCACAAACAGTAATTTCTCCGCATTGCAAGGTGCAATTCTGAAATTTTTTGCTTTTTCCTGCTCCACTTAGAATGATAAAGAAGATTCAAAGAGAGTGAGATGCCAGCTCCTTTCATTCAGTCAGTAGCTTCAATCATTTCTGGACGTTTTTCCATGGCAAAAATCAATGAATATTGTAAATGCACAAACAGTAATTTCTCCGCATTGCAAGGTGCAATTCTGAAATTTTTTGCTTTTTCCTGCTCCTCTTAGCATGATAAAGAAGATTCAAAGAGAGTGAGATGCCAGCTCCTTTCATTCAGTCAGTAGCTTCAATCATTTCTGGACATTTTTCAATGGCAAAAATCAATGAATATTGTAAATGCACAAACAGTAATTTCTCCGCATTGCAAGGTGCAATTCTGAAATTTTTTGCTTTTTCCTGCTCCTCTTAGCATGATAAAGAAGATTCAAAGAGAGTGAGATGCCAGCTCCTTTCATTCAGTCAGTAGCTTCAATCATTTCTGGACGTTTTTCAATGACAAAAATCAATGAATATTGTAAATGCACAAACAGTAATTTCTCTGCATTGCAAGGTGCAATTCTGAAATTTTTTGCTTTTTCCTGCTCCTCTTAGCATGATAAAGAAGATTCAAAGAGAGTGAGATGCCAGATCCTTTCCTTCAGTCAGTAGCTTCAATCATTTCTGGTATATGAATAACATGATGTTTTTCAATGGCAAAAATCAATGAATTTTGTAAATGCATAAACAGTAATTTCTCCGCATTGCAAGGCGCAATTCTGAAATTTTTTGCTTTTTCCTGCTCCTCTTAGCATGATAAAGAAGATTCAAAGAGAGTGAGATGCCAGCTCCTTTCATTCAGTCAGTAGCTTCAATCATTTCTGGATATTTTTCAATGGCAAAAATCAATGAATATTGTAAATGCACAAACAGTAATTTCTCCGCATTGCAAGGTGCAATTCTGAAATTTTTTGCTTTTTCCTGCTCCTCTTAGCATGATAAAGAAGATTCAAAGAGAGTGAGATGCCAGCTCCTTTCATTCAGTCAGTAGCTTCAATCATTTCTGGACGTTTTTCAATGGCAAAAATCAATGAATATTGTAAATGCACAAACAGTAATTTCTCCGCATTGCAAGGTGCAATTCTGAAATTTTTTGCTTTTTCCTGCTCCTCTTAGCATGATAAAGAAGATTCAAAGAGAGTGAGATGCCAGCTCCTTACATTCAGTCAGTAGCTTCAATCATTTCTGGATGTTTTTCAATGGCAAAAATCAATGAATATTGTAAATGCACAAACAGTAATTTCTCCGCATTGCAAGGTGCAATTCTGAAATTTTTTGCTTTTTCCTGCTCCTCTTAGCATGATAAAGAAGATTCAAAGAGAGTGAGATGCCAGATCCTTTCCTTCAGTCAGTAGCTTCAATCATTTCTGGTATATGAATAACATGTTTTTCAATGGCAAAAATCAATGAATTTTGTAAATGCACAAACAGTAATTTCTCCGCATTGCAAGGCGCAATTCTGAAATTTTTTGCTTTTTCCTGCTCCTCTTAGCATGATAAAGAAGATTCAAAGAGAGTGAGATGCCAGCTCCTTTCATTCAGTCAGTAGCTTCAATCATTTCTGGACGTTTTTCAATGGCAAAAATCAATGAATATTGTAAATGCACAAACAGTAATTTCTCCGCATTGCAAGGTGCAATTCTGAAATTTTTTGCTTTTTCCTGCTCCTCTTAGCATGATAAAGAAGATTCAAAGAGAGTGAGATGCCAGCTCCTTACATTCAGTCAGTAGCTTCAATCATTTCTGGATGTTTTTCAATGGCAAAAATCAATGAATATTGTAAATGCACAAACAGTAATTTCTCCGCATTGCAAGGTGCAATTCTGAAATTTTTTGCTTTTTCCTGCTCCTCTTAGCATGATAAAGAAGATTCAAAGAGAGTGAGATGCCAGATCCTTTCCTTCAGTCAGTAGCTTCAATCATTTCTGGTATATGAATAACATGATGTTTTTCAATGGCAAAAATCAATGAATTTTGTAAATGCACAAACAGTAATTTCTCCGCATTGCAAGGCGCAATTCTGAAATTTTTTGCTTTTTCCTGCTCCTCTTAGCATGATAAAGAAGATTCAAAGAGAGTGAGATGCCAGCTCCTTTCATTCAGTCAGTAGCTTCAATCATTTCTGGACATTTTTCAATGGCAAAAATCAATGAATATTGTAAATGCACAAACAGTAATTTCTCCGCATTGCAAGGTGCAATTCTGAAATTTTTTGCTTTTTCCTGCTCCACTTAGAATGATAAAGAAGATTCAAAGAGAGTGAGATGCCAGCTCCTTTCATTCAGTCAGTAGCTTCAATCATTTCTGGACGTTTTTCCATGGCAAAAATCAATGAATATTGTAAATGCACAAACAGTAATTTCTCCGCATTGCAAGGTGCAATTCTGAAATTTTTTGCTTTTTCCTGCTCCTCTTAGCATGATAAAGAAGATTCAAAGAGAGTGAGATGCCAGCTCCTTTCATTCAGTCAGTAGCTTCAATCATTTCTGGACATTTTTCAATGGCAAAAATCAATGAATATTGTAAATGCACAAACAGTAATTTCTCCGCATTGCAAGGTGCAATTCTGAAATTTTTTGCTTTTTCCTGCTCCTCTTAGCATGATAAAGAAGATTCAAAGAGAGTGAGATGCCAGCTCCTTTCATTCAGTCAGTAGCTTCAATCATTTCTGGACGTTTTTCAATGACAAAAATCAATGAATATTGTAAATGCACAAACAGTAATTTCTCTGCATTGCAAGGTGCAATTCTGAAATTTTTTGCTTTTTCCTGCTCCTCTTAGCATGATAAAGAAGATTCAAAGAGAGTGAGATGCCAGATCCTTTCCTTCAGTCAGTAGCTTCAATCATTTCTGGTATATGAATAACATGATGTTTTTCAATGGCAAAAATCAATGAATTTTGTAAATGCACAAACAGTAATTTCTCCGCATTGCAAGGCGCAATTCTGAAATTTTTTGCTTTTTCCTGCTCCTCTTAGCATGATAAAGAAGATTCAAAGAGAGTGAGATGCCAGCTCCTTTCATTCAGTCAGTAGCTTCAATCATTTCTGGATATTTTTCAATGGCAAAAATCAATGAATATTGTAAATGCACAAACAGTAATTTCTCCGCATTGCAAGGTGCAATTCTGAAATTTTTTGCTTTTTCCTGCTCCTCTTAGCATGATAAAGAAGATTCAAAGAGAGTGAGATGCCAGCTCCTTTCATTCAGTCAGTAGCTTCAATCATTTCTGGACGTTTTTCAATGGCAAAAATCAATGAATATTGTAAATGCACAAACAGTAATTTCTCCGCATTGCAAGGTGCAATTCTGAAATTTTTTGCTTTTTCCTGCTCCTCTTAGCATGATAAAGAAGATTCAAAGAGAGTGAGATGCCAGCTCCTTACATTCAGTCAGTAGCTTCAATCATTTCTGGATGTTTTTCAATGGCAAAAATCAATGAATATTGTAAATGCACAAACAGTAATTTCTCCGCATTGCAAGGTGCAATTCTGAAATTTTTTGCTTTTTCCTGCTCCTCTTAGCATGATAAAGAAGATTCAAAGAGAGTGAGATGCCAGATCCTTTCCTTCAGTCAGTAGCTTCAATCATTTCTGGTATATGAATAACATGTTTTTCAATGGCAAAAATCAATGAATTTTGTAAATGCACAAACAGTAATTTCTCCGCATTGCAAGGCGCAATTCTGAAATTTTTTGCTTTTTCCTGCTCCTCTTAGCATGATAAAGAAGATTCAAAGAGAGTGAGATGCCAGCTCCTTTCATTCAGTCAGTAGCTTCAATCATTTCTGGACATTTTTCAATGGCAAAAATCAATGAATATTGTAAATGCACAAACAGTAATTTCTCCGCATTGCAAGGTGCAATTCTGAAATTTTTTGCTTTTTCCTGCTCCTCTTAGCATGATAAAGAAGATTCAAAGAGAGTGAGATGCCAGCTCCTTTCATTCAGTCAGTAGCTTCAATCATTTCTGGACGTTTTTCAATGGCAAAAATCAATGAATATTGTAAATGCACAAACAGTAATTTCTCCGCATTGCAAGGTGCAATTCTGAAATTTTTTGCTTTTTCCTGCTCCTCTTAGCATGATAAAGAAGATTCAAAGAGAGTGAGATGCCAGCTCCTTTCATTCAGTCAGTAGCGTCAATCATTTCTGGACGTTTTTCAATGGCAAAAATCAATGAATATTGTAAATGCACAAACAGTAATTTCTCCGCATTGCAATGTGCAATTCTGAAATTTTTTGCTTTTTCCTGCTCCTCTTAGCATGATAAAGAAGATTCAAAGAGAGTGAGATGCCAGCTCCTTTCATTCAGTCAGTAGCTTCAAACATTTCTGGTACATGAATAACATGATGTTTTTCAATGGCAAAAATCAATGAATATTGTAAATGCACAAACAGTAATTTCTCCGCATTGCAAGGTGCAATTCTGAAATTTTTTGCTTTTTCCTGCTCCTCTTAGCATGATAAAGAAGATTCAAAGAGAGTGAGATGCCAGCTCCTTTCGTTCAGTCAGTAGCTTCAATCATTTCTGGACGTTTTTCAATGGCAAAAATCATTGAATATTATAAATGCACAAACAGTAATTTCTCCGCATTGCAAGGTGCAATTCTGAAATTTTTTACTTTTTCCTGCTCCTCTTAGCATGATAAAGAAGATTCAAAGAGAGTGAGATGCCAGCTCCTTTCATTCAGTCAGTAGCTTCAATCATTTCTGGTATATGAATAACATGATGTTTTTCAATGGCAAAAATCAATGAATATTGTAAATGCACAAACAGTAATTTCTCCGCATTGCAAGGTGCAATTCTGAAATTTTTTGCTTTTTCCTGCTCCTCTTAGCATGATAAAGAAGATTCAAAGAGAGTGAGATGCCAGCTCCTTTCATTCAGTCAGTAGCTTCAATCATTTCTGGACGTTTTTCAATGGCAAAAATCAATGAATATTGTAAATGCACAAACAGTAATTTCTCCGCATTGCAAGGTGCAATTCTGAAATTTTTTGCTTTTTCCTGCTCCTCTTAGCATGATAAACAAGATTCAAAGAGAGTGAGATGCCAGCTCATTTCATTCAGTCAGTAGCTTCAATCATTTCTGGACGTTTTTCAATGGCAAAAATCATTGAATATTGTAAATGCACAAACAGTAATTTCTCCGCATTGCAAGGTGCAATTCTGAAATTATTTACTTTTTCCTGCTCCTCTTAGCATGATAAAGAAGATTCAAAGAGAGTGAGATGCCAGCTCCTTTCATTCAGTCAGTAGCTTCAATCATTTCTGGTATATGAATAACATGATGTTTTTCAATCGCAAAAATCAATGAATATTGTAAATGCACAAACAGTAATTTCTCCGCATTGCAAGGTGCAATTCTGAAATTTTTTGCTTTTTCCTGCTCCTCTTAGCATGATAAAGAAGATTCAAAGAGAGTGAGATGCCAGCTCCTTTCATTCAGTCAGTAGCTTCAATCATTTCTGGACGTTTTTCAATGGCAAAAATCAATGAATATTGTAAATGCACAAACAGTAATTTCTCCGCATTGCAAGGTGCAATTCTGAAATTTTTTGCTTTTTCCTGCTCCTCTTAGCATGATAAAGAAGATTCAAAGAGAGTGAGATGCCAGATCCTTTCCTTCAGTCAGTAGCTTCAATCATTTCTGGTATATGAATAACATGATGTTTTTCAATGGCAAAAATCAATGAATTTTGTAAATGCACAAACAGTAATTTCTCCGCATTGCAAGGCGCAATTCTGAAATTTTTTGCTTTTTCCTGCTCCTCTTAGCATGATAAAGAAGATTCAAAGAGAGTGAGATGCCAGCTCCTTTCATTCAGTCAGTAGCTTCAATCATTTCTGGACATTTTTCAATGGCAAAAATCAATGAATATTGTAAATGCACAAACAGTAATTTCTCCGCATTGCAAGGTGCAATTCTGAAATTTTTTGCTTTTTCCTGCTCCTCTTAGCATGATAAAGAAGATTCAAAGAGAGTGAGATGCCAGCTCCTTTCATTCAGTCAGTAGCTTCAATCATTTCTGGACGTTTTTCAATGGCAAAAATCAATGAATATTGTAAATGCACAAACAGTAATTTCTCCGCATTGCAAGGTGCAATTCTGAAATTTTTTGCTTTTTCCTGCTCCTCTTAGCATGATAAAGAAGATTCAAAGAGAGTGAGATGCCAGCTCCTTTCATTCAGTCAGTAGCTTCAATCATTTCTGGACGTTTTTCAATGGCAAAAATCAATGAATATTGTAAATGCACAAACAGTAATTTCTCCGCATTGCAAGGTGCAATTCTGAAATTTTTTGCTTTTTCCTGCTCCTCTTAGCATGATAAAGAATATTCAAAGAGAGTGAGATGCCAGATCCTTTCCTTCAGTCAGTAGCTTCAATCATTTCTGGTATATGAATAACATGATGTTTTTCAATGGCAAAAATCAATGAATTTTGTAAATGCACAAACAGTAATTTCTCCGCATTGCAAGGCGCAATTCTGAAATTTTTTGCTTTTTCCTGCTCCTCTTAGCATGATAAAGAAGATTCAAAGAGAGTGAGATGCCAGCTCCTTTCATTCAGTCAGTAGCTTCAATCATTTCTGGACATTTTTCAATGGCAAAAATCAATGAATATTGTAAATGCACAAACAGTAATTTCTCCGCATTGCAAGGTGCAATTCTGAAATTTTTTGCTTTTTCCTGCTCCTCTTAGCATGATAAAGAAGATTCAAAGAGAGTGAGATGCCAGCTCCTTTCATTCAGTCAGTAGCTTCAATCATTTCTGGACGTTTTTCAATGGCAAAAATCAATGAATATTGTAAATGCACAAACAGTAATTTCTCCGCATTGCAAGGTGCAATTCTGAAATTTTTTGCTTTTTCCTGCTCCTCTTAGCATGATAAAGAAGATTCAAAGAGAGTGAGATGCCAGATCCTTTCCTTCAGTCAGTAGCTTCAATCATTTCTGGTATATGAATAACATGATGTTTTTCAATGGCAAAAATCAATGAATTTTGTAAATGCACAAACAGTAATTTCTCCGCATTGCAAGGCGCAATTCTGAAATTTTTTGCTTTTTCCTGCTCCTCTTAGCATGATAAAGAAGATTCAAAGAGAGTGAGATGCCAGCTCCTTTCATTCAGTCAGTAGCTTCAATCATTTCTGGACATTTTTCAATGGCAAATATCAATGAATATTGGAAATGCACAAACAGTAATTTCTCCGCATTGCAAGGTGCAATTCTGAAATTTTTTGCTTTTTCCTGCTCCTCTTAGCATGATAAAGAAGATTCAAAGAGAGTGAGATGCCAGCTCCTTTCATTCAGTCAGTAGCTTCAATCATTTCTGGACGTTTTGCAATGACAAAAATCAATGAATATTGTAAATGCACAAACAGTAATTTCTCTGCATTGCAAGGTGCAATTCTGAAATTTTTTGCTTTTTCCTGCTCCTCTTAGCATGATAAAGAAGATTCAAAGAGAGTGAGATGCCAGATCCTTTCCTTCAGTCAGTAGCTTCAATCATTTCTGGTATATGAATAACATGATGTTTTTCAATGGCAAAAATCAATGAATTTTGTAAATGCACAAACAGTAATTTCTCCGCATTGCAAGGCGCAATTCTGAAATTTTTTGCTTTTTCCTGCTCCTCTTAGCATGATAAAGAAGATTCAAAGAGAGTGAGATGCCAGCTCCTTTCATTCAGTCAGTAGCTTCAATCATTTCTGGACATTTTTCAATGGCAAAAATCAATGAATATTGTAAATGCACAAACAGTAATTTCTCCGCATTGCAAGGTGCAATTCTGAAATTTTTTGCTTTTTCCTGCTCCTCTTAGCATGATAAAGAAGATTCAAAGAGAGTGAGATGCCAGCTCCTTTCATTCAGTCAGTAGCTTCAATCATTTCTGGACGTTTTTCAATGGCAAAAATCAATGAATATTGTAAATGCACAAACAGTAATTTCTCCGCATTGCAAGGTGCAATTCTGAAATTTTTTGCTTTTTCCTGCTCCTCTTAGCATGATAAAGAAGATTCAAAGAGAGTGAGATGCCAGCTCCTTACATTCAGTCAGTAGCTTCAATCATTTCTGGATGTTTTTCAATGGCAAAAATCAATGAATATTGTAAATGCACAAACAGTAATTTCTCCGCATTGCAAGGTGCAATTCTGAAATTTTTTGCTTTTTCCTGCTCCTCTTAGCATGATAAAGAAGATTCAAAGAGAGTGAGATGCCAGATCCTTTCCTTCAGTCAGTAGCTTCAATCATTTCTGGTATATGAATAACATGTTTTTCAATGGCAAAAATCAATGAATTTTGTAAATGCACAAACAGTAATTTCTCCGCATTGCAAGGCGCAATTCTGAAATTTTTTGCTTTTTCCTGCTCCTCTTAGCATGATAAAGAAGATTCAAAGAGAGTGAGATGCCAGCTCCTTTCATTCAGTCAGTAGCTTCAATCATTTCTGGACATTTTTCAATGGCAAAAATCAATGAATATTGTAAATGCACAAACAGTAATTTCTCCGCATTGCAAGGTGCAATTCTGAAATTTTTTGCTTTTTCCTGCTCCTCTTAGCATGATAAAGAAGATTCAAAGAGAGTGAGATGCCAGCTCCTTTCATTCAGTCAGTAGCTTCAATCATTTCTGGACGTTTTTCAATGGCAAAAATCAATGAATATTGTAAATGCACAAACAGTAATTTCTCCGCATTGCAAGGTGCAATTCTGAAATTTTTTGCTTTTTCCTGCTCCTCTTAGCATGATAAAGAAGATTCAAAGAGAGTGAGATGCCAGCTCCTTTCATTCAGTCAGTAGCTTCAATCATTTCTGGACGTTTTTCAATGGCAAAAATCAATGAATATTGTAAATGCACAAACAGTAATTTCTCCGCATTGCAATGTGCAATTCTGAAATTTTTTGCTTTTTCCTGCTCCTCTTAGCATGATAAAGAAGATTCAAAGAGAGTGAGATGCCAGCTCCTTTCATTCAGTCAGTAGCTTCAAACATTTCTGGTACATGAATAACATGATGTTTTTCAATGGCAAAAATCAATGAATATTGTAAATGCACAAACAGTAATTTCTCCGCATTGCAAGGTGCAATTCTGAAATTTTTTGCTTTTTCCTGCTCCTCTTAGCATGATAAAGAAGATTCAAAGAGAGTGAGATGCCAGCTCCTTTCGTTCAGTCAGTAGCTTCAATCATTTCTGGACGTTTTTCAATGGCAAAAATCATTGAATATTATAAATGCACAAACAGTAATTTCTCCGCATTGCAAGGTGCAATTCTGAAATTTTTTACTTTTTCCTGCTCCTCTTAGCATGATAAAGAAGATTCAAAGAGAGTGAGATGCCAGCTCCTTTCATTCAGTCAGTAGCTTCAATCATTTCTGGTATATGAATAACATGATGTTTTTCAATGGCAAAAATCAATGAATATTGTAAATGCACAAACAGTAATTTCTCCGCATTGCAAGGTGCAATTCTGAAATTTTTTGCTTTTTCCTGCTCCTCTTAGCATGATAAAGAAGATTCAAAGAGAGTGAGATGCCAGCTCCTTTCATTCAGTCAGTAGCTTCAATCATTTCTGGACGTTTTTCAATGGCAAAAATCAATGAATATTGTAAATGCACAAACAGTAATTTCTCCGCATTGCAAGGTGCAATTCTGAAATTTTTTGCTTTTTCCTGCTCCTCTTAGCATGATAAACAAGATTCAAAGAGAGTGAGATGCCAGCTCATTTCATTCAGTCAGTAGCTTCAATCATTTCTGGACGTTTTTCAATGGCAAAAATCATTGAATATTGTAAATGCACAAACAGTAATTTCTCCGCATTGCAAGGTGCAATTCTGAAATTTTTTACTTTTTCCTGCTCCTCTTAGCATGATAAAGAAGATTCAAAGAGAGTGAGATGCCAGCTCCTTTCATTCAGTCAGTAGCTTCAATCATTTCTGGTATATGAATAACATGATGTTTTTCAATCGCAAAAATCAATGAATATTGTAAATGCACAAACAGTAATTTCTCCGCATTGCAAGGTGCAATTCTGAAATTTTTTGCTTTTTCCTGCTCCTCTTAGCATGATAAAGAAGATTCAAAGAGAGTGAGATGCCAGCTCCTTTCATTCAGTCAGTAGCTTCAATCATTTCTGGACGTTTTTCAATGGCAAAAATCAATGAATATTGTAAATGCACAAACAGTAATTTCTCCGCATTGCAAGGTGCAATTCTGAAATTTTTTGCTTTTTCCTGCTCCTCTAAGCATGATAAAGAAGATTCAAAGAGAGTGAGATGCCAGATCCTTTCCTTCAGTCAGTAGCTTCAATCATTTCTGGTATATGAATAACATGATGTTTTTCAATGGCAAAAATCAATGAATTTTGTAAATGCACAAACAGTAATTTCTCCGCATTGCAAGGCGCAATTCTGAAATTTTTTGCTTTTTCCTGCTCCTCTTAGCATGATAAAGAAGATTCAAAGAGAGTGAGATGCCAGCTCCTTTCATTCAGTCAGTAGCTTCAATCATTTCTGGACATTTTTCAATGGCAAAAATCAATGAATATTGTAAATGCACAAACAGTAATTTCTCCGCATTGCAAGGTGCAATTCTGAAATTTTTTGCTTTTTCCTGCTCCTCTTAGCATGATAAAGAAGATTCAAAGAGAGTGAGATGCCAGCTCCTTTCATTCAGTCAGTAGCTTCAATCATTTCTGGACGTTTTTCAATGGCAAAAATCAATGAATATTGTAAATGCACAAACTGTAATTTCTCCGCATTGCAAGGTGCAATTCTGAAATTTTTTGCTTTTTCCTGCTCCTCTTAGCATGATAAAGAAGATTCAAAGAGAGTGAGATGCCAGCTCCTTTCATTCAGTCAGTAGCTTCAATCATTTCTGGTATATGAATAACATGATGTTTTTCAATAGCAAAAATCAATGAATATTGTAAATGCACAAACAGTAATTTCTCCGCATTGCAAGGTGCAATTCTGAAATTTTTTGCTTTTTCCTGCTCCTCTGAGCATGATAAAGAAGATTCAAAGAGAGTGAGATGCCAGCTCCTTTCATTCAGTCAGTAGCTTCAATCATTTCTGGATGTTTTTCAATGGCAAAAATCAATGAATATTGTAAATGCACAAACAGTAATTTCTCCGCATTGCAAGGTGCAATTCTGAAATTTTTTGCTTTTTCCTGCTCCTCTTAGCATGATAAAGAAGATTCAAAGAGAGTGAGATGCCAGCTCCTTTCATTCAGTCAGTAGCTTCAATCATTTCTGGTATATGAATAACATGATGTTTTTCAATCGCAAAAATCAATGAATATTGTAAATGCACAAACAGTAATTTCTCCGCATTGCAAGGTGCAATTCTGAAATTTTTTGCTTTTTCCTGCTCCTCTTAGCATGATAAAGAAGATTCAAAGAGAGTGAGATGCCAGCTCCTTTCATTCAGTCAGTAGCTTCAATCATTTCTGGACGTTTTTCAATGGCAAAAATCAATGAATATTGTAAATGCACAAACAGTAATTTCTCCGCATTGCAAGGTGCAATTCTGAAATTTTTTGCTTTTTCCTGCTCCTCTAAGCATGATAAAGAAGATTCAAAGAGAGTGAGATGCCAGATCCTTTCCTTCAGTCAGTAGCTTCAATCATTTCTGGTATATGAATAACATGATGTTTTTCAATGGCAAAAATCAATGAATTTTGTAAATGCACAAACAGTAATTTCTCCGCATTGCAAGGCGCAATTCTGAAATTTTTTGCTTTTTCCTGCTCCTCTTAGCATAATAAAGAAGATTCAAAGAGAGTGAGATGCCAGCTCCTTTCATTCAGTCAGTAGCTTCAATCATTTCTGGACATTTTTCAATGGCAAAAATCAATGAATATTGTAAATGCACAAACAGTAATTTCTCCGCATTGCAAGGTGCAATTCTGAAATTTTTTGCTTTTTCCTGCTCCTCTTAGCATGATAAAGAAGATTCAAAGAGAGTGAGATGCCAGCTCCTTTCATTCAGTCAGTAGCTTCAATCATTTCTGGACGTTTTTCAATGGCAAAAATCAATGAATATTGTAAATGCACAAACAGTAATTTCTCCGCATTGCAAGGTGCAATTCTGAAATTTTTTGCTTTTTCCTGCTCCTCTTAGCATGATAAAGAAGATTCAAAGAGAGTGAGATGCCAGCTCCTTTCATTCAGTCAGTACCTTCAATCATTTCTGGACGTTTTTCAATGGCAAAAATCAATGAATATTGTAAATGCACAAACAGTAATTTCTCCGCATTGCAAGGTGCAATTCTGAAATTTTTTGCTTTTTCCTGCTCCTCTTAGCATGATAAAGAAGATTCAAAGAGAGTGAGATGCCAGCTCCTTTCATTCAGTCAGTAGCTTCAATCATTTCTGGACGTTTTTCAATGGCAAAAATCAATGAATATTGTAAATGCACAAACTGTAATTTCTCCGCATTGCAAGGTGCAATTCTGAAATTTTTTGCTTTTTCCTGCTCCTCTTAGCATGATAAAGAATATTCAAAGAGAGTGAGATGCCAGCTCCTTTCATTCAGTCAGTAGCTTCAATCATTTCTGGTATATGAATAACATGATGTTTTTCAATCGCAAAAATCAATGAATATTGTAAATGCACAAACAGTAATTTCTCCGCATTGCAAGGTGCAATTCTGAAATTTTTTGCTTTTTCCTGCTCCTCTTAGCATGATAAAGAAGATTCAAAGAGAGTGAGATGCCAGCTCCTTTCCTTCAGTCAGTAGCTTCAATCATTTCTGGTATATGAATAACATGATGTTTTTCAATGGCAAAAATCAATGAATTTTGTAAA
The DNA here is from genome assembly GCF_046119375.1 of Phyllobates terribilis. NCBI lineage: Eukaryota > Metazoa > Chordata > Amphibia > Anura > Dendrobatidae > Phyllobates > Phyllobates terribilis. The sequence goes on from NW_027364785.1 coordinate 111,346, forward strand.
TGCACAAACAGTAATTTCTCCGCATTGCAAGGCGCAATTCTGAAATTTTTTGCTTTTTCCTGCTCCTCTTAGCATGATAAAGAAGATTCAAAGAGAGTGAGATGCCAGCTCCTTTCATTCAGTCAGTAGCTTCAATCATTTCTGGACATTTTTCAATGGCAAAAATCAATGAATATTGTAAATGCACAAACAGTAATTTCTCCGCATTGCAAGGTGCAATTCTGAAATTTTTTGCTTTTTCCTGCTCCTCTTAGCATGATAAAGAAGATTCAAAGAGAGTGAGATGCCAGCTCCTTTCATTCAGTCAGTAGCTACAATCATTTCTGGACGTTTTTCAATGGCAAAAATCAATGAATATTGTAAATGCACAAACAGTAATTTCTCCGCATTGCAAGGTGCAATTCTGAAATTTTTTGCTTTTTCCTGCTCCTCTTAGCATGATAAAGAAGATTCAAAGAGAGTGAGGTGCCAGCTCCTTTCATTCAGTCAGGAGCTTCAAACATTTCTGGTATATGAATAACATGTTTTTCAATGGCAAAAATCAATGAATATTGTAAATGCACAAACAGTAATTTCTCCGCATTGCAAGGTGCAATTCTGAAATTTTTTGCTTTTTCCTGCTCCTCTTAGCATGATAAAGAAGATTCAAAGAGAGTGAGATGCCAGCTCCTTTCATTCAGTCAGTAGCTTCAATCATTTCTGGACGTTTTTCAATGGCAAAAATCAATGAATATTGTAAATGCACAAACTGTAATTTCTCCGCATTGCAAGGTGCAATTCTGAAATTTTTTGCTTTTTCCTGCTCCTCTTAGCATGATAAAGAAGATTCAAAGAGAGTGAGATGCCAGCTCCTTTCATTCAGTCAGTAGCTTCAATCATTTCTGGACGTTTTTCAATGGCAAAAATCACCGAATATTGTAAATGCACAAACAGTAATTTCTCCGCATTGCAAGGTGCAATTCTGAAATTTTTTGCTTTTTCCTGCTCCTCTTAGCATGATAAAGAAGATTCAAAGAGAGTGAGATGCCAGCTCCTTTCATTCAGTCCGTAGCTTCAATCATTTCTGGACGTTTTTCAATGGCAAAAATCAATGAATATTGTAAATGCACAAACTGTAATTTCTCCGCATTGCAAGGTGCAATTCTGAAATTTTTTGCTTTTTCCTGCTCCTCTTAGCATTATAAAGAAGATTAAAAGAGAGTGAGATGCCAGCTCCTTTCATTCAGTCAGTAGCTTCAATCATTTCTGGACGTTTTTCAATGGCAAAAATCAATGAATATTGTAAATGCACAAACAGTAAATTCTCCGCATTGCAAGGTGCAATTCTGAAATTTTTTGCTTTTTCCTGCTCCTCTTAGCATGATAAAGAAGATTCAAAGAGAGTGAGATGCCAGCTCCTTTCCTTCAGTCAGTAGCTTCAATCATTTCTGGTATATGAATAACATGATGTTTTTCAATGGCAAAAATCTATGAATTTTGTAAATGCACAAACAGTAATTTCTCCGCATTGCAAGGCGCAATTCTGAAATTTTTTGCTTTTTCCTGCTCCTCTTAGCATGATAAAGAAGATTCAAAGAGAGTGAGATGCCAGCTCCTTTCATTCAGTCAGTAGCTTCAATCATTTCTGGACATTTTTCAATGGCAAAAATCAATGAATATTGTAAATGCACAAACAGTAATTTCTCCGCATTGCAAGGTGCAATTCTGAAATTTTTTGCTTTTTCCTGCTCCTCTTAGCATGATAAAGAAGATTCAAAGAGAGTGAGATGCCAGCTCCTTTCATTCAGTCAGTAGCTTCAATCATTTCTGGACGTTTTTCAATGGCAAAAATCAATGAATATTGTAAATGCACAAACAGTAATTTCTCCGCATTGCAAGGTGCAATTCTGAAATTTTTTGCTTTTTCCTGCTCCTCTTAGCATGATAAAGAAGATTCAAAGAGAGTGAGGTGCCAGCTCCTTTCATTCAGTCAGGAGCTTCAAACATTTCTGGTATATGAATAACATGTTTTTCAATGGCAAAAATCAATGAATATTGTTAATGCACAAACAGTAAATTCTCCGCATTGCAAGGTGCAATTCTGAAATTTTTTGCTTTTTCCTGCTCCTCTTAGCATGATAAAGAAGATTCAAAGAGAGTGAGATGCCAGCTCCTTTCATTCAGTCAGTAGCTTCAATCATTTCTGGACGTTTTTCAATGGCAAAAATCAATGAATATTGTAAATGCACAAACTGTAATTTCTCCGCATTGCAAGGTGCAATTCTGAAATTTTTTGCTTTTTCCTGCTCCTCTTAGCATGATAAAGAAGATTCAAAGAGAGTGAGATGCCAGCTCCTTTCATTCAGTCAGTAGCTTCAATCATTTCTGGACGTTTTTCAATGGCAAAAATCAACGAATATTGTAAATGCACAAACAGTAATTTCTCCGCATTGCAAGGTGCAATTCTGAAATTTTTTGCTTTTTCCTGCTCCTCTTAGCATGATAAAGAAGATTCAAAGAGAGTGAGATGCCAGCTCCTTTCATTCAGTCAGTAGCTTCAATCATTTCTGGACGTTTTTCAATGGCAAAAATCAATGAATATTGTAAATGCACAAACTGTAATTTCTCCGCATTGCAAGCTGCAATTCTGAAATTTTTTGCTTTTTCCTGCTCCACTTAGCATGATAAAGAAGATTCAAAGAGAGTGAGATGCCAGCTCCTTTCATTCAGTCAGTAGCTTCAATCATTTCTGGACGTTTTTCAATGGCAAAAATCAATGAATATTGTAAATGCACAAACAGTAATTTCTCCGCATTGCAAGTTGCAATTCTGAAATTTTTTGCTTTTTCCTGCTCCTCTTAGCATGATAAAGAAGATTCAAAGAGAGTGAGATGCCAGCTCCTTTCATTCAGTCAGTACCTTCAATCATTTCTGTACGTTTTTCAATGGCAAAAATCAATGAATATTGTAAATGCACAAACAGGAATTTCTCCGCATTGCAAGGTGCAATTCTGAAATTTTTTGCTTTTTCCTGCTCCTCTTAGCATGATAAAGAAGATTCAAAGAGAGTGAGATGCCAGCTCCTTTCATTCAGTCAGTAGCTTCAAACATTTCTGGTATATGAATAACATGATGTTTTTCAATGGCAAAAATCAATGAATATTGTAAATGCACAAACAGTAATTTCTCCGCATTGCAAGGTGCAAGTCTGAAATTTTTTGCTTTTTTCTGCTCCTCTTAGCATGATAAAGAAGATTCAAAGAGAGTGAGATGCCAGCTCCTTTCATTCAGTCAGTAGCTTCAAAACATTTCTGGTATATGAATAACATGATGTTTTTCAATGGCAAAAATCAATGAATATTGTAAATGCACAAACAGTAATTTCTCCGCATTGCAATGTGCAAGTCTGAAATTTTTTGCTTTTTCCTGCTCCTCTTAGCATGATAAAGAAGATTCAAAGAGAGTGAGATGCCAGCTACTTTCATTCAGTCAGTAGCTTCAATCATTTCTGGACGTTTTTCAATGGTAAAAATCAATGAATATTGTAAATGCACAAACAGTAATTTCTCCACATTGCAAGGTGCAATTCTGAAATTTTTTGCTTTTTCATGCTCCTCTTAGCATGATAAAGAAGATTCAAAGAGATTGAGATGCCAGCTCCTTTCATTCAGTCAGTAGCTTCAAACATTTCTGGTATATGAATAACATTATGTTTTTCAATGGCAAAAATCAATGAATATTGTAAATGCACAAACAGTAATTTCTCCGCATTGCAAGGTGCAATTCTGAAATTTTTTGCTTTTTCCTGCTCCTCTTAGCATGATAAAGAAGATTCAAAGAGAGTGAGATGCCAGCTCCTTTCATTCAGTCAGTAGCTTCAAACATTTCTGGTATATGAATAACATGATGTTTTTCAATGGCAAAAATCAATGAATATTGTAAATGCACAAACAGTAATTTCTCCGCATTGCAAGGTTCAATTCTGAAATTTTTTGCTTTTTCCTGCTCCTCTTAGCATGATAAAGAAGATTCAAAGAGAGTGAGATGCCAGCTCCTTTCATTCAGTCAGTAGCTTCAATCATTTCTGGACGTTTTTCAATGGCAAAAATCAACGAATATTGTAAATGCACAAACAGTAATTTCTCCGCATTGCAAGGTGCAATTCTGAAATTTTTTGCTTTTTCCTGCTCCTCTTAGCATGATAAAGAAGATTCAAAGAGAGTGAGATGCCAGCTCCTTTCATTCAGTCAGTAGCTTCAATCATTTCTGGACATTTTTCAATGGCAAAAATCAATGAATATTGTAAATGCACAAACTGTAATTTCTCCGCATTGCAAGGTGCAATTCTGAAATTTTTTGCTTTTTCCTGCTCCTCTTAGCATGATAAAGAAGATTCAAAGAGAGTGAGATGCCAGCTCCTTTCATTCAGTCAGTAGCTTCAATCATTTCTGGACGTTTTTCAATGGCAAAAATCAATGAATATTGTAAATGCACAAACAGTAAATTCTCCGCATTGCAAGGTGCAATTCTGAAAATTTTTGCTTTTTCCTGCTCCTCTTAGCATGATAAAGAAGATTCAAAGAGAGTGAGATGCCAGCTCCTTTCCTTCAGTCAGTAGCTTCAATCATTTCTGGTATATGAATAACATGATGTTTTTCAATGGCAAAAATCAATGAATTTTGTAAATGCACAAACAGTAATTTCTCCGCATTGCAAGGCGCAATTCTGAAATTTTTTGCTTTTTCCTGCTCCTCTTAGCATGATAAAGAAGATTCAAAGAGAGTGAGATGCCAGCTCCTTTCATTCAGTCAGTAGCTTCAATCATTTCTGGACGTTTTTCAATGGCAAAAATCAATGAATATTGTAAATGCACAAACAGTAATTTCTCCGCATTGCAAGGTGCAATTCTGAAATTTTTTGCTTTTTCCTGCTCCTCTTAGCATGATAAAGAAGATTCAAAGAGAGTGAGGTGCCAGCTCCTTTCATTCAGTCAGGAGCTTCAAACATTTCTGGTATATGAATAACATGTTTTTCAATGGCAAAAATCAATGAATATTGTAAATGCACAAACAGTAAATTCTCCGCATTGCAAGGTGCAATTTTGAAATTTTTTGCTTTTTCCTGCTCCTCTTAGCATGATAAAGAAGATTCAAAGAGAGTGAGATGCCAGCTCCTTTCATTCAGTCAGTAGCTTCAATCATTTCTGGACGTTTTTCAATGGCAAAAATCAATGAATATTGTAAATGCACAAACTGTAATTTCTCCGCATTGCAAGGTGCAATTCTGAAATTTTTTGCTTTTTCCTGCTCCTCTTAGCATAATAAAGAAGATTCAAAGAGAGTGAGATGCCAGCTCCTTTCATTCAGTCAGTAGCTTCAATCATTTCTGGACGTTTTTCAATGGCAAAAATCAACGAATATTGTAAATGCACAAACAGTAATTTCTCCGCATTGCAAGGTGCAATTCTGAAATTTTTTGCTTTTTCCTGCTCCTCTTAGCATGATAAAGAAGATTCAAAGAGAGTGAGATGCCAGCTCCTTTCATTCAGTCAGTAGCTTCAATCATTTCTGGACGTTTTTCAATGGCAAAAATCAATGAATATTGTAAATGCACAAACTGTAATTTCTCCGCATTGCAAGGTGCAATTCTGAAATTTTTTGCTTTTTCCTGCTCCACTTAGCATGATAAAGAAGATTCAAAGAGAGTGAGATGCCAGCTCCTTTCATTCAGTCAGTAGCTTCAATCATTTCTGGACGTTTTTCAATGGCAAAAATCAATGAATATTGTAAATGCACAAACAGTAATTTCTCCGCATTGCAAGTTGCAATTCTGAAATTTTTTGCTTTTTCCTGCTCCTCTTAGCATGATAAAGAAGATTCAAAGAGAGTGAGATGCCAGCTCCTTTCATTCAGTCAGTACCTTCAATCATTTCTGGACGTTTTTCAATGGCAAAAATCAATGAATATTGTAAATGCACAAACAGTAATTTCTCCGCATTGCAAGGTGCAATTCTGAAATTTTTTGCTTTTTCCTGCTCCTCTTAGCATGATAAAGAAGATTCAAAGAGAGTGAGATGCCAGCTCCTTTCATTCAGTCAGTAGCTTCAAACATTTCTGGTATATGAATAACATGATGTTTTTCAATGGCAAAAATCAATGAATATTGTAAATGCACAAACAGTAATTTCTCCGCATTGCAAGGTGCAAGTCTGAAATTTTTTGCTTTTTTCTGCTCCTCTTAGCATGATAAAGAAGATTCAAAGAGAGTGAGATGCCAGCTCCTTTCATTCAGTCAGTAGCTTCAAACATTTCTGGTATATGAATAACATGATGTTTTTCAATGGCAAAAATCAATGAATATTGTAAATGCACAAACAGTAATTTCTCCGCATTGCAAGGTGCAAGTCTGAAATTTTTTGCTTTTTCCTGCTCCTCTTAGCATGATAAAGAAGATTCAAAGAGAGTGAGATGCCAGCTACTTTCATTCAGTCAGTAGCTTCAATCATTTCTGGACGTTTTTCAATGGTAAAAATCAATGAATATTGTAAATGCACAAACAGTAATTTCTCCACATTGCAAGGTGCAATTCTGAAATTTTTTGCTTTTTCATGCTCCTCTTAGCATGATAAAGAAGATTCAAAGAGATTGAGATGCCAGCTCCTTTCATTCAGTCAGTAGCTTCAAACATTTCTGGTATATGAATAACATTATGTTTTTCAATGGCAAAAATCAATGAATATTGTAAATGCACAAACAGTAATTTCTCCGCATTGCAAGGTGCAATTCTGAAATTTTTTGCTTTTTCCTGCTCCTCTTAGCATGATAAAGAAGATTCAAAGAGAGTGAGATGCCAGCTCCTTTCATTCAGTCAGTAGCTTCAAACATTTCTGGTATATGAATAACATGATGTTTTTCAATGGCAAAAATCAATGAATATTGTAAATGCACAAACAGTAATTTCTCCGCATTGCAAGGTGCAATTCTGAAATTTTTTGCTTTTTCCTGCTCCTCTTAGCATGATAAAGAAGATTCAAAGAGAGTGAGATGCCAGCTCCTTTCATTCAGTCAGTAGCTTCAATCATTTCTGGATGTTTTTCAATGGCAAAAATCAATGAATATTGTAAATGCACAAACAGTAATTTCTCCGCATTGCAAGGTGCAATTCTGAAATTTTTTGCTTTTTCCTGCTCCTCTTAGCATGATAAAGAAGATTCAAAGAGAGTGAGATGCCAGCTCCTTTCATTCAGTCAGTAGCTTCAATCATTTCTGGACGTTTTTCAATGGCAAAAATCAATAAATATTGTAAATGCACAAACAGTAATTTCTCCGCATTGCAAGGTGCAATTCTGAAATTTTTTGCTTTTTCCTGCTCCTCTTAGCATGATAAAGAAGATTCAAAGAGAGTGAGATGCCAGCTCCTTTCATTCAGTCAGTACCTTCAATCTTTTCTGGACGTTTTTCAATGGCAAAAATCAATGAATATTGTAAATGCACAAACAGTAATTTCTCCGCATTGCAAGGTGCAAGTCTGAAATTTTTTGCTTTTTCCTGCTCCTCTTAGCATGATAAAGAAGATTCAAAGAGAGTGAGATGCCAGCTACTTTCATTCAGTCAGTAGCTTCAATCATTTCTGGACGTTTTTCAATGGTAAAAATCAATGAATATTGTAAATGCACAAACAGTAATTTCTCCACATTGCAAGGTGCAATTCTGAAATTTTTTGCTTTTTCCTGCTCCTCTTAGCATGATAAAGAAGATTCAAAGAGAGTGAGATGCCAGCTCCTTTCATTCAGTCAGTAGCTTCAAACATTTCTGGTATATGAATAACATGATGTTTTTCAATGGCAAAAATCAATGAATATTGTAAATGCACAAACAGTAATTTCTCCGCATTGCAAGGTGCAATTCTGAAATTTTTTGCTTTTTCCTGCTCCTCTTAGCATGATAAAGAAGATTCAAAGAGAGTGAGATGCCAGCTCCTTTCATTCAGTCAGTAGCTTCAATCATTTCTGGATGTTTTTCAATGGCAAAAATCAATGAATATTGTAAATGCACAAACAGTAATTTCTCCGCATTGCAAGGTGCAATTCTGAAATTTTTTGCTTTTTCCTGCTCCTCTTAGCATGATAAAGAAGATTCAAAGAGAGTGAGATGCCAGCTCCTTTCATTCAGTCAGTAGCTTCAATCATTTCTGGACGTTTTTCAATGGCAAAAATCAATGAATATTGTAAATGCACAAACAGTAATTTCTCCGCATTGCAAGGTGCAATTCTGAAATTTTTTGCTTTTTCCTGCTCCTCTTAGCATGATAAAGAAGATTCAAAGAGAGTGAGATGCCAGCTCCTTTCATTCAGTCAGTACCTTCAATCATTTCTGGACGTTTTTCAATGGCAAAAATCAATGAATATTGTAAATGCACAAACAGTAATTTCTCCGCATTGCAAGGTGCAATTCTGAAATTTTTTGCTTTTTCCCGCTCCTCTTAGCATGATAAAGAAGATTCAAAGAGATTGAGGTGCCAGCTCCTTTCATTCAGTCGGTAGCTTCAAACATTTCTGGTATATGAATAACATGTTTTTCAATGGCAAAAATCAATGAATATTGTAAATGCACAAACAGTAATTTCTCCGCATTGCAAGGTGCAATTCTGAAATTTTTTGCTTTTTCCTGCTCCTCTTAGCATGATAAAGAAGATTCAAAGAGAGTGAGATGCCAGCTCCTTTCATTCAGTCAGTAGCTTCAATCATTTCTGGACGTTTTTCAATGGCAAAAATCAATGAATATTGTAAATGCACAAACAGTAATTTCTCCGCATTGCAAGGTGCAAGTCTGAAATTTTTTGCTTTTTCCTGCTCCTCTTAGCATGATAAAGAAGATTCAAAGAGAGTGAGATGCCAGCTACTTTCATTCAGTCAGTAGCTTCAATCATTTCTGGACGTTTTTCAATGGTAAAAATCAATGAATATTGTAAATGCACAAACAGTAATTTCTCCACATTGCAAGGTGCAATTCTGAAATTTTTTGCTTTTTCCTGCTCCTCTTAGCATGATAAAGAAGATTCAAAGAGAGTGAGATGCCAGCTCCTTTCATTCAGTCAGTAGCTTCAAACATTTCTGGTATATGAATAACATGATGTTTTTCAATGGCAAAAATCAATGAATATTGTAAATGCACAAACAGTAATTTCTCCGCATTGCAAGGTGCAATTCTGAAATTTTTTGCTTTTTCCTGCTCCTCTTAGCATGATAAAGAAGATTCAAAGAGAGTGAGATGCCAGCTCCTTTCATTCAGTCAGTAGCTTCAATCATTTCTGGATGTTTTTCAATGGCAAAAATCAATGAATATTGTAAATGCACAAACAGTAATTTCTCCGCATTGCAAGGTGCAATTCTGAAATTTTTTGCTTTTTCCTGCTCCTCTTAGCATGATAAAGAAGATTCAAAGAGAGTGAGATGCCAGCTCCTTTCATTCAGTCAGTAGCTTCAATCATTTCTGGACGTTTTTCAATGGCAAAAATCAATGAATATTGTAAATGCACAAACAGTAATTTCTCCGCATTGCAAGGTGCAATTCTGAAATTTTTTGCTTTTTCCTGCTCCTCTTAGCATGATAAAGAAGATTCAAAGAGAGTGAGATGCCAGCTCCTTTCATTCAGTCAGTACCTTCAATCATTTCTGGACGTTTTTCAATGGCAAAAATCAATGAATATTGTAAATGCACAAACAGTAATTTCTCCGCATTGCAAGGTGCAATTCTGAAATTTTTTGCTTTTTCCCGCTCCTCTTAGCATGATAAAGAAGATTCAAAGAGATTGAGGTGCCAGCTCCTTTCATTCAGTCGGTAGCTTCAAACATTTCTGGTATATGAATAACATGTTTTTCAATGGCAAAAATCAATGAATATTGTAAATGCACAAACAGTAATTTCTCCGCATTGCAAGGTGCAATTCTGAAATTTTTTGCTTTTTCCTGCTCCTCTTAGCATGATAAAGAAGATTCAAAGAGAGTGAGATGCCAGCTCCTTTCATTCAGTCAGTAGCTTCAATCATTTCTGGACGTTTTTCAATGGCAAAAATCAATGAATATTGTAAATGCACAAACAGTAATTTCTCCGCATTGCAAGGTGCAATTCTGAAATTTTTTGCTTTTTCCTGCTCCTCTTAGCATGATAAAGAAGATTCAAAGAGAGTGAGATGCCAGCTCCTTTCATTCAGTCAGTAGCTTCAAACATTTCTGGTATATGAATAACATGATGTTTTTCAATGGCAAAAATCAATGAATATTGTAAATGCACAAACAGTAATTTCTCCGCATTGCAAGGTGCAAGTCTGAAATTTTTTGCTTTTTCCTGCTCCTCTTAGCATGATAAAGAAGATTCAAAGAGAGTGAGATGCCAGCTACTTTCATTCAGTCAGTAGCTTCAATCATTTCTGGACGTTTTTCAATGGTAAAAATCAATGAATATTGTAAATGCACAAACAGTAATTTCTCCACATTGCAAGGTGCAATTCTAAAATTTTTTGCTTTTTCCTGCTCCTCTTAGCATGATAAAGAAGATTCAAAGAGAGTGAGATGCCAGCTCCTTTCATTCAGTCAGTAGCTTCAAACATTTCTGGTATATGAATAACATGATGTTTTTCAATGGCAAAAATCAATGAATATTGTAAATGCACAAACAGTAATTTCTCCGCATTGCAAGGTGCAATTCTGAAATTTTTTGCTTTTTCCTGCTCCTCTTAGCATGATTCAAAGAGAGTGAGATGCCAGCTCCTTTCATTCAGTCAGTAGCTTCAATCATTTCTGGACGTTTTTCAATGGCAAAAATCAATGAATATTGTAAATGCACAAACAGTAATTTCTCCGCATTGCAAGGTGCAATTCTGAAATTTTTTGCTTTTTCCTGCTCCTCTTAGCATGATAAAGAAGATTCAAAGAGAGTGAGATGTCAGCTCCTTTCATTCAGTCAGTAGCTTCAAACATTTCTGGTATATGAATAACATGATGTTTTTCAATGGCAAAAATCAATGAATATTGTAAATGCACAAACAGTAATTTCTCCGCATTGCAAGGTGCAATTCTGAAATTTTTTGCTTTTTCCTGCTCCTCTTAGCATGATAAAGAAGATTCAAAGAGAGTGAGATGCCAGCTCCTTTCATTCAGTCAGTAGCTTCAAACATTTCTGGTATATGAATAACATGATGTTTTTCAATGGCAAAAATCAATGAATATTGTAAATGCACAAACAGTAATTTCTCCGCATTGCAAGGTGCAAGTCTGAAATTTTTTGCTTTTTCCTGCTCCTCTTAGCATGATAAATAAGATTCAAAGAGAGTGAGATGCCAGCTACTTTCATTCAGTCAGTAGCTTCAATCATTTCTGGACGTTTTTCAATGGTAAAAATCAATGAATATTGTAAATGCACAAACAGTAATTTCTCCGCATTGCAAGGTGCAATTCTGAAATTTTTTGCTTTTTCCTGCTCCTCTTAGCATGATAAAGAAGATTCAAAGAGAGTGAGATGCCAGCTCCTTTCATTCAGTCAGTAGCTTCAATCATTTCTGGACGTTTTTCAATGGCAAAAATCAATGAATATTGTAAATGCACAAACAGTAATTTCTCCGCATTGCAAGGTGCAATTCTGAAATTTTTTGCTTTTTCCTGCTCCTCTTAGCATGATAAAGAAGATTCAAAGAGAGTGAGATGCCAGCTCCTTTCATTCAGTCAGTAGCTTCAAACATTTCTGGTATATGAATAACATGATGTTTTTCAATGGCAAAAATCAATGAATATTGTAAATGCACAAACAGTAATTTCTCCGCATTGCAAGGTGCAAGTCTGAAATTTTTTGCTTTTTCCTGCTCCTCTTAGCATGATAAAGAAGATTCAAAGAGAGTGAGATGCCAGCTACTTTCATTCAGTCAGTAGCTTCAATCATTTCTGGACGTTTTTCAATGGTAAAAATCAATGAATATTGTAAATGCACAAACAGTAATTTCTCCACATTGCAAGGTGCAATTATAAAATTTTTTGCTTTTTCCTGCTCCTCTTAGCATGATAAAGAAGATTCAAAGAGAGTGAGATGCCAGCTCCTTTCATTCAGTCAGTAGCTTCAAACATTTCTGGTATATGAATAACATGATGTTTTTCAATGGCAAAAATCAATGAATATTGTAAATGCACAAACAGTAATTTCTCCGCATTGCAAGGTGCAATTCTGAAATTTTTTGCTTTTTCCTGCTCCTCTTAGCATGATAAAGAAGATTCAAAGAGAGTGAGATGCCAGCTCCTTTCATTCAGTCAGTAGCTTCAATCATTTCTGGATGTTTTTCAATGGCAAAAATCAATGAATATTGTAAATGCACAAACAGTAATTTCTCCGCATTGCAAGGTGCAATTCTGAAATTTTTTGCTTTTTCCTGCTCCTCTTAGCATGATAAAGAAGATTCAAAGAGAGTGAGATGCCAGCTCCTTTCATTCAGTCAGTAGCTTCAATCATTTCTGGACGTTTTTCAATGGCAAAAATCAATGAATATTGTAAATGCACAAACAGTAATTTCTCCGCATTGCAAGGTGCAATTCTGAAATTTTTTGCTTTTTCCTGCTCCTCTTAGCATGATAAAGAAGATTCAAAGAGAGTGAGATGCCAGCTCCTTTCATTCAGTCAGTACCTTCAATCATTTCTGGACGTTTTTCAATGGCAAAAATCAATGAATATTGTAAATGCACAAACAGTAATTTCTCCGCATTGCAAGGTGCAATTCTGAAATTTTTTGCTTTTTCCCGCTCCTCTTAGCATGATAAAGAAGATTCAAAGAGATTGAGGTGCCAGCTCCTTTCATTCAGTCGGTAGCTTCAAACATTTCTGGTATATGAATAACATGTTTTTCAATGGCAAAAATCAATGAATATTGTAAATGCACAAACAGTAATTTCTCCGCATTGCAAGGTGCAATTCTGAAATTTTTTGCTTTTTCCTGCTCCTCTTAGCATGATAAAGAAGATTCAAAGAGAGTGAGATGCCAGCTCCTTTCATTCAGTCAGTAGCTTCAATCATTTCTGGACGTTTTTCAATGGCAAAAATCAATGAATATTGTAAATGCACAAACAGTAATTTCTCCGCATTGCAAGGTGCAATTCTGAAATTTTTTGCTTTTTCCTGCTCCTCTTAGCATGATAAAGAAGATTCAAAGAGAGTGAGATGCCAGCTCCTTTCATTCAGTCAGTAGCTTCAAACATTTCTGGTATATGAATAACATGATGTTTTTCAATGGCAAAAATCAATGAATATTGTAAATGCACAAACAGTAATTTCTCCGCATTGCAAGGTGCAAGTCTGAAATTTTTTGCTTTTTCCTGCTCCTCTTAGCATGATAAAGAAGATTCAAAGAGAGTGAGATGCCAGCTACTTTCATTCAGTCAGTAGCTTCAATCATTTCTGGACGTTTTTCAATGGTAAAAATCAATGAATATTGTAAATGCACAAACAGTAATTTCTCCACATTGCAAGGTGCAATTCTAAAATTTTTTGCTTTTTCCTGCTCCTCTTAGCATGATAAAGAAGATTCAAAGAGAGTGAGATGCCAGCTCCTTTCATTCAGTCAGTAGCTTCAAACATTTCTGGTATATGAATAACATGATGTTTTTCAATGGCAAAAATCAATGAATATTGTAAATGCACAAACAGTAATTTCTCCGCATTGCAAGGTGCAATTCTGAAATTTTTTGCTTTTTCCTGCTCCTCTTAGCATGATTCAAAGAGAGTGAGATGCCAGCTCCTTTCATTCAGTCAGTAGCTTCAATCATTTCTGGACGTTTTTCAATGGCAAAAATCAATGAATATTGTAAATGCACAAACAGTAATTTCTCCGCATTGCAAGGTGCAATTCTGAAATTTTTTGCTTTTTCCTGCTCCTCTTAGCATGATAAAGAAGATTCAAAGAGAGTGAGATGTCAGCTCCTTTCATTCAGTCAGTAGCTTCAAACATTTCTGGTATATGAATAACATGATGTTTTTCAATGGCAAAAATCAATGAATATTGTAAATGCACAAACAGTAATTTCTCCGCATTGCAAGGTGCAATTCTGAAATTTTTTGCTTTTTCCTGCTCCTCTTAGCATGATAAAGAAGATTCAAAGAGAGTGAGATGCCAGCTCCTTTCATTCAGTCAGTAGCTTCAAACATTTCTGGTATATGAATAACATGATGTTTTTCAATGGCAAAAATCAATGAATATTGTAAATGCACAAACAGTAATTTCTCCGCATTGCAAGGTGCAATTCTGAAATTTTTTGCTTTTTCCTGCTCCTCTTAGCATGATAAAGAAGATTCAAAGAGAGTGAGATGCCAGCTCCTTTCATTCAGTCAGTAGCTTCAATCATTTCTGGACGTTTTTCAATGGCAAAAATCAATGAATATTGTAAATGCACAAACAGTAATTTCTCCGCATTGCAAGGTGCAATTCTGAAATTTTTTGCTTTTTCCTGCTCCTCTTAGCATGATAAAGAAGATTCAAAGAGAGTGAGATGCCAGCTCCTTTCATTCAGTCAGTAGCTTCAAACATTTCTGGTATATGAATAACATGATGTTTTTCAATGGCAAAAATCAATGAATATTGTAAATGCACAAACAGTAATTTCTCCGCATTGCAAGGTGCAAGTCTGAAATTTTTTGCTTTTTCCTGCTCCTCTTAGCATGATAAAGAAGATTCAAAGAGAGTGAGATGCCAGCTACTTTCATTCAGTCAGTAGCTTCAATCATTTCTGGACGTTTTTCAATGGTAAAAATCAATGAATATTGTAAATGCACAAACAGTAATTTCTCCACATTGCAAGGTGCAATTATAAAATTTTTTGCTTTTTCCTGCTCCTCTTAGCATGATAAAGAAGATTCAAAGAGAGTGAGATGCCAGCTCCTTTCATTCAGTCAGTAGCTTCAAACATTTCTGGTATATGAATAACATGATGTTTTTCAATGGCAAAAATCAATGAATATTGTAAATGCACAAACAGTAATTTCTCCGCATTGCAAGGTGCAATTCTGAAATTTTTTGCTTTTTCCTGCTCCTCTTAGCATGATTCAAAGAGAGTGAGATGCCATCTCCTTTCATTCAGTCAGTAGCTTCAATCATTTCTGGACGTTTTTCAATGGCAAAAATCAATGAATATTGTAAATGCACAAACAGTAATTTCTCCGCATTGCAAGGTGCAATTCTGAAATTTTTTGCTTTTTCCTGCTCCTCTTAGCATGATAAAGAAGATTCAAAGAGAGTGAGATGTCAGCTCCTTTCATTCAGTCAGTAGCTTCAAACATTTCTGGTATATGAATAACATGATGTTTTTCAATGGCAAAAATCAATGAATATTGTAAATGCACAAACAGTAATTTCTCCGCATTGCAAGGTGCAATTCTGAAATTTTTTGCTTTTTCCTGCTCCTCTTAGCATGATAAAGAAGATTCAAAGAGAGTGAGATGCCAGCTCCTTTCATTCAGTCAGTAGCTTCAAACATTTCTGGTATATGAATAACATGATGTTTTTCAATGGCAAAAATCAATGAATATTGTAAATGCACAAACAGTAATTTCTCCGCATTGCAAGGTGCAAGTCTGAAATTTTTTGCTTTTTCCTGCTCCTCTTAGCATGATAAAGAAGATTCAAAGAGAGTGAGATGTCAGCTACTTTCATTCAGTCAGTAGCTTCAATCATTTCTGGACGTTTTTCAATGGTAAAAATCAATGAATATTGTAAATGCACAAACAGTAATTTCTCCACATTGCAAGGTGCAATTCTGAAGTTTTTTGCTTTTTCCTGCTCCTCTTAGCATGATAAAGAAGATTCAAAGAGATTGAGATGCCAGCTCCTTTCATTCAGTCAGTAGCTTCAAACATTTCTGGTATATGAATAACATGATGTTTTTCAATGGAAAAAATCAATGAATATTGTAAATGCACAAACAGTAATTTCTCCGCATTGCAAAGTGCAATTCTGAAATTTTTTGCTTTTTCCTGCTCCTCTTAGCATGATAAAGAAGATTCAAAGAGAGTGAGATGCCAGCTCCTTTCATTCAGTCAGTAGCTTCAAACATTTCTGGTATATCAATAACATGATGTTTTTCAATGGCAAAAATCAATGAATATTGTAAATGCACAAACAGTAATTTCTCCGCATTGCAAGGTGCAAGTCTGAAATTTTTTGCTTTTTCCTGCTCCTCTTAGCATGATAAAGAAGATTCAAAGAGAGTGAGATGCCAGCTACTTTCATTCAGTCAGTAGCTTCAATCATTTCTGGACGTTTTTCAATGGTAAAAATCAATGAATATTGTAAATGCACAAACAGTAATTTCTCCACATTGCAAGGTGCAATTCTGAAATTTTTTGCTTTTTCCTGCTCCTCTTAGCATGATAAAGAAGATTCAAAGAGAGTGAGATGCCAGCTCCTTTCATTCAGTCAGTAGCTTCAAACATTTCTGGTATATGAATAACATGATGTTTTTCAATGGCAAAAATCAATGAATATTGTAAATGCACAAACAGTAATTTCTCCGCATTGCAAGGTGCAATTCTGAAATTTTTTGCTTTTTCCTGCTCCTCTTAGCATGATAAAGATTCAAAGAGAGTGAGATGCCAGCTCCTTTCATTCAGTCAGTAGCTTCAATCATTTCTGGACGTTTCTCAATGGCAAAAATCAATGAATATTGTAAATGCACAAACTGTAATTTCTCCGCATTGCAAGGTGCAATTCTGAAATTTTTTGCTTTTTCCTGCTCCTCTTAGCATGATAAAGAAGATTCAAAGAGAGTGAGATGCCAGCTCCTTTCATTCAGTCAGTAGCTTCAATCATTTCTGGACGTTTTTCAATGGCAAAAATCAATGAATTTTGTAAATGCACAAACAGTAATTTCTCCGCATTGCAAGGTGCAATTCTGAAATTTTATGCTTTTTCCTGCTCCTCTTAGCATGATAAAGAAGATTCAAAGAGAGTGAGATGCCAGCTCCTTTCATTCAGTCAGTACCTTCAATCATTTCTGGACGTTTTTCAATGGCAAAAATCAATGAATATTGTAAATGCACAAACAGTAATTTCTCCGCATTGCAAGGTGCAATTCTGAAATTTTTTGCTTTTTCCCGCTCCTCTTAGCATGATAAAGAAGATTCAAAGAGAGTGAGGTGCCAGCTCCTTTCATTCAGTCAGTAGCTTCAAACATTTCTGGTATATGAATAACATGTTTTTCAATGGCAAAAATCAATGAATATTGTAAATGCACAAACAGTAATTTCTCCGCATTGCAAGGTGCAATTCTGAAATTTTTTGCTTTTTCCTGCTCCTCTTAGCATGATAAAGAAGATTCAAAGAGAGTGAGATGCCAGCTCCTTTCATTCAGTCAGTAGCTTCAATCATTTCTGGACATTTTTCAATGGCAAAAATCAATGAATATTGTAAATGCACAAACAGTAATTTCTCCGCATTGCAAGGTGCAATTCTGAAATTTTTTGCTTTTTCCTGCTCCTCTTAGCATGATAAAGAAGATTCAAAGAGAGTGAGATGCCAGCTCCTTTCATTCAGTCAGTAGCTTCAATCATTTCTGGACGTTTTTCAATGGCAAAAATCAATGAATATTGTAAATGCACAAACAGTAATTTCTCCGCATTGCAAGGTGCAATTCTGAAATTTTTTGCTTTTTCCTGCTCCTCTTAGCATGATAAAGAAGATTCAAAGAGAGTGAGATGCCAGCTCCTTTCATTCAGTCAGTAGCTTCAAACATTTCTGGTATATGAATAACATGATGTTTTTCAAAGGCAAAAATCAATGAATATTGTAAATGCACAAACAGTAATTTCTCCGCATTGCAAGGTGCAAGTCTGAAATTTTTTGCTTTTTCCTGCTCGTCTTAGCATGATAAAGAAGATTCAAAGAGAGTGAGATGCCAGCTACTTTCATTCAGTCAGTAGCTTCAATCATTTCTGGACGTTTTTCAATGGTAAAAATCAATGAATATTGTAAATGCACAAACAGTAATTTCTCCACATTGCAAGGTGCAATTCTGAAATTTTTTGCTTTTTCCTGCTCCTCTTAGCATGATAAAGAAGATTCAAAGAGAGTGAGGTGCCAGCTCCTTTCATTCAGTCAGTAGCTTCAAACATTTCTGGTATATGAATAACATGTTTTTCAATGGCAAAAATCAATGAATATTGTAAATGCACAAACAGTAATTTCTCCGCATTGCAAGGTGCAATTCTGAAATTTTTTGCTTTTTCCTGCTCCTCTTAGCATGATAAAGAAGATTCAAAGAGAGTGAGATGCCAGCTCTTCATTCATTCAGTAGCTTCAATAATTTCTGGACGTTTTTCAATGGCAAAAATCAATGAATATTGTAAATGCACAAACAGTAATTTCTCCGCATTGCAAGGTGCAATTCTGAAATTTTTTGCTTTTTCCTGCTCCTCTTAGCATGATAAAGAAGATTCAAAGAGAGTGAGATGCCAGCTCCTTTCATTCAGTCAGTAGCTTCAATCATTTCTGGACGTTTTTCAATGGCAAAAATCAATGAATATTGTAAATGCACAAACAGTAATTTCTCCGCATTGCAAGGTGCAATTCTGAAATTTTTTGCTTTTTCCTGCTCCTCTTAGCATGATAAAGAAGATTCAAAGAGAGTGAGATGCCAGCTCCTTTCATTCAGTCAGTAGCTTCAATCATTTCTGGACGTTTTTCAATGGCAAAAATCAATGAATATTGTAAATGCACAAACAGTAATTTCTCCGCATTGCAAGGTGCAATTCTGAAATTTTTTGCTTTTTCCTGCTCCTCTTAGCATGATAAAGAAGATTCAAAGAGAGTGAGATGCCAGCTCCTTTCATTCAGTCAGTAGCTTCAAACATTTCTGGTATATGAATAACATGATGTTTTTCAATGGCAAAAATCAATGAATATTGTAAATGCACAAACAGTAATTTCTCCGCATTGCAAGGTGCAAGTCTGAAATTTTTTGCTTTTTCCTGCTCGTCTTAGCATGATAAAGAAGATTCAAAGAGAGTGAGATGCCAGCTACTTTCATTCAGTCAGTAGCTTCAATCATTTCTGGACGTTTTTCAATGGTAAAAATCAATGAATATTGTAAATGCACAAACAGTAATTTCTCCACATTGCAAGGTGCAATTCTGAAATTTTTTGCTTTTCCCTGCTCCTCTTAGCATGATAAAGAAGATTCAAAGAGAGTGAGATGCCAGCTCCTTTCATTCAGTCAGTAGCTTCAAACATTTCTGGTATATGAATAACATGATGTTTTTCAATGGCAAAAATCAATGAATATTGTAAATGCACAAACAGTAATTTCTCCGCATTGCAAGGTGCAAGTCTGAAATTTTTTGCTTTTTCCTGCTCCTCTTAGCATGATAAAGAAGATTCAAAGAGAGTGAGATGCCAGCTACTTTCATTCAGTCAGTAGCTTCAATCATTTCTGGACGTTTTTCAATGGTAAAAATCAATGAATATTGTAAATGCACAAACAGTAATTTCTCCACATTGCAAGGTGCAATTCTGAAATTTTTTGCTTTTTCCTGCTCCTCTTAGCATGATAAAGAAGATTCAAAGAGAGTGAGATGCCAGCTCCTTTCATTCAGTCAGTAGCTTCAAACATTTCTGGTATATGAATAACATGATGTTTTTCAATGGCAAAAATCAATGAATATTGTAAATGCACAAACAGTAATTTCTCCGCATTGCAAGGTGCAATTCTGAAATTTTTTGCTTTTTCCTGCTCCTCTTAGCATGATAAAGATTCAAAGAGAGTGAGATGCCAGCTCCTTTCATTCAGTCAGTAGCTTCAATCATTTCTGGACGTTTCTCAATGGCAAAAATCAATGAATATTGTAAATGCACAAACTGTAATTTCTCCGCATTGCAAGGTGCAATTCTGAAATTTTTTGCTTTTTCCTGCTCCTCTTAGCATGGTAAAGAAGATTCAAAGAGAGTGAGATGCCAGCTCCTTTCATTCAGTCAGTAGCTTCAATCATTTCTGGACGTTTTTCAATGGCAAAAATCAATGAATTTTGTAAATGCACAAACAGTAATTTCTCCGCATTGCAAGGTGCAATTCTGAAATTTTTTGCTTTTTCCTGCTCCTCTTAGCATGATAAAGAAGATTCAAAGAGAGTGAGATGCCAGCTCCTTTCATTCAGTCAGTACCTTCAATCATTTCTGGACGTTTTTCAATGGCAAAAATCAATGAATATTGTAAATGCACAAACAGTAATTTCTCCGCATTGCAAGGTGCAATTCTGAAATTTTTTGCTTTTTCCCGCTCCTCTTAGCATGATAAAGAAGATTCAAAGAGAGTGAGGTGCCAGCTCCTTTCATTCAGTCAGTAGCTTCAAACATTTCTGGTATATGAATAACATGTTTTTCAATGGCAAAAATCAATGAATATTGTAAATGCACAAACAGTAATTTCTCCGCATTGCAAGGTGCAATTCTGAAATTTTTTGCTTTTTCCTGCTCCTCTTAGCATGATAAAGAAGATTCAAAGAGAGTGAGATGCCAGCTCCTTTCATTCAGTCAGTAGCTTCAATCATTTCTGGACATTTTTCAATGGCAAAAATCAATGAATATTGTAAATGCACAAACAGTAATTTCTCCGCATTGCAAGGTGCAATTCTGAAATTTTTTGCTTTTTCCTGCTCCTCTTAGCATGATAAAGAAGATTCAAAGAGAGTGAGATGCCAGCTCCTTTCATTCAGTCAGTAGCTTCAATCATTTCTGGACGTTTTTCAATGGCAAAAATCAATGAATATTGTAAATGCACAAACAGTAATTTCTCCGCATTGCAAGGTGCAATTCTGAAATTTTTTGCTTTTTCCTGCTCCTCTTAGCATGATAAAGAAGATTCAAAGAGAGTGAGATGCCAGCTCCTTTCATTCAGTCAGTAGCTTCAAACATTTCTGGTATATGAATAACATGATGTTTTTCAATGGCAAAAATCAATGAATATTGTAAATGCACAAACAGTAATTTCTCCGCATTGCAAGGTGCAAGTCTGAAATTTTTTGCTTTTTCCTGCTCGTCTTAGCATGATAAAGAAGATTCAAAGAGAGTGAGATGCCAGCTACTTTCATTCAGTCAGTAGCTTCAATCATTTCTGGACGTTTTTCAATGGTAAAAATCAATGAATATTGTAAATGCACAAACAGTAATTTCTCCACATTGCAAGGTGCAATTCTGAAATTTTTTGCTTTTTCCTGCTCCTCTTAGCATGATAAAGAAGATTCAAAGAGAGTGAGGTGCCAGCTCCTTTCATTCAGTCAGTAGCTTCAAACATTTCTGGTATATGAATAACATGTTTTTCAATGGCAAAAATCAATGAATATTGTAAATGCACAAACAGTAATTTCTCCGCATTGCAAGGTGCAATTCTGAAATTTTTTGCTTTTTCCTGCTCCTCTTAGCATGATAAAGAAGATTCAAAGAGAGTGAGATGCCAGCTCTTCATTCATTCAGTAGCTTCAATAATTTCTGGACGTTTTTCAATGGCAAAAATCAATGAATATTGTAAATGCACAAACAGTAATTTCTCCGCATTGCAAGGTGCAATTCTGAAATTTTTTGCTTTTTCCTGCTCCTCTTAGCATGATAAAGAAGATTCAAAGAGAGTGAGATGCCAGCTCCTTTCATTCAGTCAGTAGCTTCAATCATTTCTGGACGTTTTTCAATGGCAAAAATCAATGAATATTGTAAATGCACAAACAGTAATTTCTCCGCATTGCAAGGTGCAATTCTGAAATTTTTTGCTTTTTCCTGCTCCTCTTAGCATGATAAAGAAGATTCAAAGAGAGTGAGATGCCAGCTCCTTTCATTCAGTCAGTAGCTTCAAACATTTCTGGTATATGAATAACATGATGTTTTTCAATGGCAAAAATCAATGAATATTGTAAATGCACAAACAGTAATTTCTCCGCATTGCAAGGTGCAAGTCTGAAATTTTTTGCTTTTTCCTGCTCGTCTTAGCATGATAAAGAAGATTCAAAGAGAGTGAGATGCCAGCTACTTTCATTCAGTCAGTAGCTTCAATCATTTCTGGACGTTTTTCAATGGTAAAAATCAATGAATATTGTAAATGCACAAACAGTAATTTCTCCACATTGCAAGGTGCAATTCTGAAATTTTTTGCTTTTCCCTGCTCCTCTTAGCATGATAAAGAAGATTCAAAGAGAGTGAGATGCCAGCTCCTTTCATTCAGTCAGTAGCTTCAAACATTTCTGGTATATGAATAACATGATGTTTTTCAATGGCAAAAATCAATGAATATTGTAAATGCACAAACAGTAATTTCTCCGCATTGCAAGGTGCAAGTCTGAAATTTTTTGCTTTTTCCTGCTCGTCTTAGCATGATAAAGAAGATTCAAAGAGAGTGAGATGCCAGCTACTTTCATTCAGTCAGTAGCTTCAATCATTTCTGGACGTTTTTCAATGGTAAAAATCAATGAATATTGTAAATGCACAAACAGTAATTTCTCCACATTGCAAGGTGCAATTCTGAAATTTTTTGCTTTTTCCTGCTCCTCTTAGCATGATAAAGAAGATTCAAAGAGAGTGAGGTGCCAGCTCCTTTCATTCAGTCAGTAGCTTCAAACATTTCTGGTATATGAATAACATGTTTTTCAATGGCAAAAATCAATGAATATTGTAAATGCACAAACAGTAATTTCTCCGCATTGCAAGGTGCAATTCTGAAATTTTTTGCTTTTTCCTGCTCCTCTTAGCATGATAAAGAAGATTCAAAGAGAGTGAGATGCCAGCTCTTCATTCATTCAGTAGCTTCAATAATTTCTGGACGTTTTTCAATGGCAAAAATCAATGAATATTGTAAATGCACAAACAGTAATTTCTCCGCATTGCAAGGTGCAATTCTGAAATTTTTTGCTTTTTCCTGCTCCTCTTAGCATGATAAAGAAGATTCAAAGAGAGTGAGATGCCAGCTCCTTTCATTCAGTCAGTAGCTTCAATCATTTCTGGACGTTTTTCAATGGCAAAAATCAATGAATATTGTAAATGCACAAACAGTAATTTCTCCGCATTGCAAGGTGCAATTCTGAAATTTTTTGCTTTTTCCTGCTCCTCTTAGCATGATAAAGAAGATTCAAAGAGAGTGAGATGCCAGCTCCTTTCATTCAGTCAGTAGCTTCAAACATTTCTGGTATATGAATATCATGATGTTTTTCAATGGCAAAAATCAATGAATATTGTAAATGCACAAACAGTAATTTCTCCGCATTGCAAGGTGCAAGTCTGAAATTTTTTGCTTTTTCCTGCTCGTCTTAGCATGATAAAGAAGATTCAAAGAGAGTGAGATGCCAGCTACTTTCATTCAGTCAGTAGCTTCAATCATTTCTGGACGTTTTTCAATGGTAAAAATCAATGAATATTGTAAATGCACAAACAGTAATTTCTCCACATTGCAAGGTGCAATTCTGAAATTTTTTGCTTTTCCCTGCTCCTCTTAGCATGATAAAGAAGATTCAAAGAGAGTGAGATGCCAGCTCCTTTCATTCAGTCAGTAGCTTCAAACATTTCTGGTATATGAATAACATGATGTTTTTCAATGGCAAAAATCAATGAATATTGTAAATGCACAAACAGTAATTTCTCCGCATTGCAAGGTGCAAGTCTGAAATTTTTTGCTTTTTCCTGCTCGTCTTAGCATGATAAAGAAGATTCAAAGAGAGTGAGATGCCAGCTACTTTCATTCAGTCAGTAGCTTCAATCATTTCTGGACGTTTTTCAATGGTAAAAATCAATGAATATTGTAAATGCACAAACAGTAATTTCTCCACATTGCAAGGTGCAATTCTGAAATTTTTTGCTTTTTCCTGCTCCTCTTAGCATGATAAAGAAGATTCAAAGAGAGTGAGGTGCCAGCTCCTTTCATTCAGTCAGTAGCTTCAAACATTTCTGGTATATGAATAACATGTTTTTCAATGGCAAAAATCAATGAATATTGTAAATGCACAAACAGTAATTTCTCCGCATTGCAAGGTGCAATTCTGAAATTTTTTGCTTTTTCCTGCTCCTCTTAGCATGATAAAGAAGATTCAAAGAGAGTGAGATGCCAGCTCTTCATTCATTCAGTAGCTTCAATAATTTCTGGACGTTTTTCAATGGCAAAAATCAATGAATATTGTAAATGCACAAACAGTAATTTCTCCGCATTGCAAGGTGCAATTCTGAAATTTTTTGCTTTTTCCTGCTCCTCTTAGCATGATAAAGAAGATTCAAAGAGAGTGAGATGCCAGCTCCTTTCATTCAGTCAGTAGCTTCAATCATTTCTGGACGTTTTTCAATGGCAAAAATCAATGAATATTGTAAATGCACAAACAGTAATTTCTCCGCATTGCAAGGTGCAATTCTGAAATTTTTTGCTTTTTCCTGCTCCTCTTAGCATGATAAAGAAGATTCAAAGAGAGTGAGATGCCAGCTCCTTTCATTCAGTCAGTAGCTTCAAACATTTCTGGTATATGAATAACATGATGTTTTTCAATGGCAAAAATCAATGAATATTGTAAATGCACAAACAGTAATTTCTCCGCATTGCAAGGTGCAAGTCTGAAATTTTTTGCTTTTTCCTGCTCGTCTTAGCATGATAAAGAAGATTCAAAGAGAGTGAGATGCCAGCTACTTTCATTCAGTCAGTAGCTTCAATCATTTCTGGACGTTTTTCAATGGTAAAAATCAATGAATATTGTAAATGCACAAACAGTAATTTCTCCACATTGCAAGGTGCAATTCTGAAATTTTTTGCTTTTCCCTGCTCCTCTTAGCATGATAAAGAAGATTCAAAGAGAGTGAGATGCCAGCTCCTTTCATTCAGTCAGTAGCTTCAAACATTTCTGGTATATGAATAACATGATGTTTTTCAATGGCAAAAATCAATGAATATTGTAAATGCACAAACAGTAATTTCTCCGCATTGCAAGGTGCAATTCTGAAATTTTTTGCTTTTTCCTGCTCCTCTTAGCATGATAAAGAAGATTCAAAGAGAGTGAGATGCCAGCTCCTTTCATTCAGTCAGTAGCTTCAAACATTTCTGGTATATGAATAACATGATGTTTTTCAATGGCAAAAATCAATGAATATTGTAAATGCACAAACAGTAATTTCTCCGCATTGCAAGGTGCAATTCTGAAATTTTTTGCTTTTTCCTGCTCCTCTTAGCATGATAAAGAAGATTCAAAGAGAGTGAGATGCCAGCTCCTTTCATTCAGTCAGTAGCTTCAATCAATTCTGGACGTTTTTCAATGGCAAAAATCAATGAATATTGTAAATGCACAAACAGTAATTTCTCCGCATTGCAAGGTGCAATTCTGAAATTTTTTGCTTTTTCCTGCTCCTCTTAGCATGATAAAGAAGATTCAAAGAGCGTGAGATGTCAGCTCCTTTCATTCAGTCAGTAGCTTCAAACATTTCTGGTATATGAATAACATGATGTTTTTCAATGGCAAAAATCAATGAATATTGTAAATGCACAAACAGTAATTTCTCCGCATTGCAAGGTGCAATTCTGAAATTTTTTGCTTTTTCCTGCTCCTCTTAGCATGATAAAGAAGATTCAAAGAGAGTGAGATGCCAGCTCCTTTCATTCAGTCAGTAGCTTCAATCATTTCTGGACGTTTTTCAATGGCAAAAATCAATGAATATTGTAAATGCACAAACAGTAATTTCTCCGCATTGCAAGGTGCAATTCTGAAATTTTTTGCTTTTTCCTTCTCCTCTTAGCATGATAAAGAAGATTCAAAGAGAGTGAGATGCCAGCTCCTTTCGTTCAGTCAGTAGCTTCAATCATTTCTGGACGTTTTTCAATGGCAAAAATCATTGAATATTATAAATGCACAAACAGTAATTTCTCCGCATTGCAAGGTGCAATTCTGAAATTTTTTACTTTTTCATGCTCCTCTTAGCATGATAAAGAAGATTCAAAGAGAGTGAGATGCCAGCTCCTTTCATTCAGTCAGTAGCTTCAATCATTTCTGGTATATGAATAACATGATGTTTTTCAATGGCAAAAATCAATGAATATTGTAAATGCACAAACAGTAATTTCTCCGCATTGCAAGGTGCAATTCTGAAATTTTTTGCTTTTTCCTGCTCCTCTTAGCATGATAAACAAGATTCAAAGAGAGTGAGATGCCAGCTCCTTTCATTCAGTCAGTAGCTTCAATCATTTCTGGATGTTTTTCAATGGCAAAAATCAATGAATATTGTAAATGCACAAACAGTAATTTCTCCGCATTGCAAGGTGCAATTCTGAAATTTTTTGCTTTTTCCTGCTCCTCTTAGCATGATAAAGAAGATTCAAAGAGAGTGAGATGCCAGCTCCTTTCATTCAGTCAGTAGCTTCAAACATTTCTGGTATATGAATAACATGATGTTTTTCAATGGCAAAAATCAATGAATATTGTAAATGCACAAACAGTAATTTCTCCGCATTGCAAGGTGCAAGTCTGAAATTTTTTGCTTTTTCCTGCTCGTCTTAGCATGATAAAGAAGATTCAAAGAGAGTGAGATGCCAGCTACTTTCATTCAGTCAGTAGCTTCAATCATTTCTGGACGTTTTTCAATGGTAAAAATCAATGAATATTGTAAATGCACAAACAGTAATTTCTCCACATTGCAAGGTGCAATTCTGAAATTTTTTGCTTTTCCCTGCTTCTCTTAGCATGATAAAGAAGATTCAAAGAGAGTGAGATGCCAGCTCCTTTCATTCAGTCAGTAGCTTCAAACATTTCTGGTATATGAATAACATGATGTTTTTCAATGGCAAAAATCAATGAATATTGTAAATGCACAAACAGTAATTTCTCCGCATTGCAAGGTGCAATTCTGAAATTTTTTGCTTTTTCCTGCTCCTCTTAGCATGATAAAGAAGATTCAAAGAGAGTGAGATGCCAGCTCCTTTCATTCAGTCAGTAGCTTCAAACATTTCTGGTATATGAATAACATGATGTTTTTCAATGGCAAAAATCAATGAATATTGTAAATGCACAAACAGTAATTTCTCCGCATTGCAAGGTGCAATTCTGAAATTTTTTGCTTTTTCCTGCTCCTCTTAGCATGATAAAGAAGATTCAAAGAGAGTGAGATGCCAGCTCCTTTCATTCAGTCAGTAGCTTCAATCAATTCTGGACGTTTTTCAATGGCAAAAATCAATGAATATTGTAAATGCACAAACAGTAATTTCTCCGCATTGCAAGGTGCAATTCTGAAATTTTTTGCTTTTTCCTGCTCCTCTTAGCATGATAAAGAAGATTCAAAGAGCGTGAGATGTCAGCTCCTTTCATTCAGTCAGTAGCTTCAAACATTTCTGGTATATGAATAACATGATGTTTTTCAATGGCAAAAATCAATGAATATTGTAAATGCACAAACAGTAATTTCTCCGCATTGCAAGGTGCAATTCTGAAATTTTTTGCTTTTTCCTGCTCCTCTTAGCATGATAAAGAACATTCAAAGAGAGTGAGATGCCAGCTCCTTTCATTCAGTCAGTAGCTTCAATCATTTCTGGACGTTTTTCAATGGCAAAAATCAATGAATATTGTAAATGCACAAACAGTAATTTCTCCGCATTGCAAGGTGCAATTCTGAAATTTTTTGCTTTTTCCTGCTCCTCTTAGCATGATAAAGAAGATTCAAAGAGAGTGAGATGCCAGCTCCTTTCGTTCAGTCAGTAGCTTCAATCATTTCTGGACGTTTTTCAATGGCAAAAATCATTGAATATTATAAATGCACAAACAGTAATTTCTCCGCATTGCAAGGTGCAATTCTGAAATTTTTTACTTTTTCCTGCTCCTCTTAGCATGATAAAGAAGATTCAAAGAGAGTGAGATGCCAGCTCCTTTCATTCAGTCAGTAGCTTCAATCATTTCTGGTATATGAATAACATGATGTTTTTCAATGGCAAAAATCAATGAATATTGTAAATGCACAAACAGTAATTTCTCCGCATTGCAAGGTGCAATTCTGAAATTTTTTGCTTTTTCCTGCTCCTCTTAGCATGATAAACAAGATTCAAAGAGAGTGAGATGCCAGCTCCTTTCATTCAGTCAGTAGCTTCAATCATTTCTGGACGTTTTTCAATGGCAAAAATCAATGAATATTGTAAATGCACAAACAGTAATTTCTCCGCATTGCAAGGTGCAATTCTGAAATTTTTTGCTTTTTCCTGCTCCTCTTAGCATGATAAAGAAGATTCAAAGAGAGTGAGATGCCAGCTCCTTTCATTCAGTCAGTAGCTTCAAACATTTCTGGTATATGAATAACATGATGTTTTTCAATGGCAAAAATCAATGAATATTGTAAATGCACAAACAGTAATTTCTCCGCATTGCAAGGTGCAATTCTGAAATTTTTTGCTTTTTCCTGCTCCTCTTAGCATGATAAAGAAGATTCAAAGAGAGTGAGATGCCAGCTCCTTTCATTCAGTCAGTAGCTTCAATCATTTCTGGACGTTTTTCAATGGCAAAAATCAATGAATATTGTAAATGCACAAACAGTAATTTCTCCGCATTGCAAGGTGCAATTCTGAAATTTTTTGCTTTTTCCTGCTCCTCTTAGCATGATAAAGAAGATTCAAAGAGAGTGAGATGCCAGCTCCTTTCATTCAGTCAGTAGCTTCAATCATTTCTGGACGTTTTTCAATGGCAAAAATCAATGAATGTTGTAAATGCACAAACTGTAATTTCTCCGCATTGCAAGGTGCAATTCTGAAATGTTTTGCTTTTTCCTGCTCCTCTTAGCATGATAAAGAAGATTCAAAGAGAGTGAGATGCCAGCTCCTTTCATTCAGTCAGTAGCTTCAATCATTTCTGGACGTTTTTCAATGGCAAAAATCAATGAATATTGTAAATGCACAAACAGTAATTTCTCCGCATTGCAAGGTGCAATTCTGAAATTTTTTGCTTTTTCCTGCTCCTCTTAGCATGATAAAGAAGATTCAAAGAGAGTGAGATGCCAGCTCCTTTCATTCAGTCAGTAGCTTCAATCATTTCTGGTATATGAATAACATGATGTTTTTCAATGGCAAAAATATGAATATTGTAAATGCACAAAAAGTAATTTCTCCGCATTGCAAGGTGCAATTCTGAAATTTTTTGCTTTTTCCTGCTCCTCTTAGCATGATAAAGAAGATTCAAAGAGAGTGAGATGCCAGCTCCTTTCATTCAGTCAGTAGCTTCAATCATTTCTGGACGTTTTTCAATGGCAAAAATCAATGAATATTGTAAATGCACAAACAGTAATTTCTCCGCATTGCAAGGTGCAATTCTGAAATTTTTGCTTTTTCCTGCTCCTCTTAGCATGATAAAGAAGATTCAAAGAGAGTGAGGTGCCAGCTCCTTTCATTCAGTCAGTAGCTTCAAACATTTCTGGTATATGAATAACATGTTTTTCAATGGCAAAAATCAATGAATATTGTAAATGCACAAACAGTAATTTCTCCGCATTGCAAGGAGCAATTCTGAAATTTTTTGCTTTTTCCTGCTCCTCTTAGCATGATAAAGAAGATTCAAAGAGAGTGAGATGCCAGCTCCTTTCATTCAGTCAGTAGCTTCAATCATTTCTGGACGTTTTTCAATGGCAAAAATCAATGAATATTGTAAATGCACAAACTGTAATTTCTCCGCATTGCAAGGTGCAATTCTGAAATTTTTTGCTTTTTCCTGCTCCTCTTAGCATGATAAAGAAGATTCAAAGAGAGTGAGATGCCAGCTCTTTTCATTCAGTCAGTAGCTTCAATCATTTCTGGACGTTTTTCAATGGCAAAAATCAATGAATATTGTAAATGCACAAACAGTAATTTCTCCGCATTGCAAGGTGCAATTCTGAAATTTTTTGCTTTTTCCTGCTCCTCTTAGCATGATAAAGAAGATTCAAAGAGAGTGAGATGCCAGCTCCTTTCATTCAGTCAGTAGCTTCAATCATTTCTGGACGTTTTTCAATGGCAAAAATCAATGAATATTGTAAATGCACAAACAGTAATTTCTCCGCATTGCAAGGTGCAATTCTGAAATTTTTTGCTTTTTCCTGCTCCTCTTAGCATGATAAAGAAGATTCAAAGAGAGTGAGATGCCAGCTCCTTTGAATCAGTCAGTAGCTTCAATCATTTCTGGACGTTTTTCAATGGCAAAAATCAATGAATATTGTAAATGCACAAACAGTAATTTCTCCGCATTGCAAGGTGCAATTCTGAATTTTTTTGCTTTTTCCTGCTCCTCTTAGCATGATAAAGAAGATTCAAAGAGAGTGAGATGCCAGCTCCTTTCATTCAGTCAGTAGCTTCAATCATTTCTGGACGTTTTTCAATGGCAAAAATCAATGAATATTGTAAATGCACAAACAGTAATTTTTCCGCATTGCAAGGTGCAATTCTGAAATTTTTTGCTTATTCCTGCTCCTCTTAGCATGATAAAGAAGATTCAAAGAGAGTGAGGTGCCAGCTCCTTTCATTCAGTCAGTAGCTTCAAACATTTCTGGTATATGAATAACGTTTTTCAATGGCAAAAATCAATGAATATTGTAAATGCACAAACAGTTATTTCTCCGCATTGCAAGGTGCAATTCTGAAATTTTTTGCTTTTTCCTGCTCCTCTTAGCATGATAAAGAAGATTCAAAGAGAGTGAGATGCCAGCTCCTTTCATTCAGTCAGTAGCTTCAATCATTTCTGGACGTTTTTCAATGGCAAAAATCAATGAATATTGTAAATGCACAAACAGTAATTTCTCCGCATTGCAAGGTGCAATTCTGAAATTTTTTGCTTTTTCCTGCTCCTCTTAGCATGATAAAGAAGATTCAAAGAGAGTGAGATGCCAGCTCCTTTCATTCAGTCAGTAGCTTCAATCATTTCTGGACGTTTTTCAATGGCAAAAATCAATGAATATTGTAAATGCACAAACAGTAATTTCTCCGCATTGCAAGGTGCAATTCTGAAATTTTTTGCTTTTTCCTGCTCCTCTTAGCATGATAAAGAAGATTCAAAGAGAGTGAGATGCCAGCTCCTTTCATTCAGTCAGTAGCTTCAATCATTTCTGGACGTTTTTCAATGGCAAAAATCAATGAATATTGTAAATGCACAAACAGTAATTTCTCCGCATTGCAAGGTGCAATTCTGAAATTTTTGCTTTTTCCTGCTCCTCTTAGCATGATAAAGAAGATTCAAAGAGAGTGAGGTGCCAGCTCCTTTCATTCAGTCAGTAGCTTCAAACATTTCTGGTATATGAATAACATGTTTTTCAATGGCAAAAATCAATGAATATTGTAAATGCACAAACAGTAATTTCTCCGCATTGCAAGGAGCAATTCTGAAATTTTTTGCTTTTTCCTGCTCCTCTTAGCATGATAAAGAAGATTCAATGAGAGTGAGATGCCAGCTCCTTTCATTCAGTCAGTAGCTTCAATCATTTCTGTACGTTTTTCAATGGCAAAAATCAATGAATATTGTAAATGCACAAACTGTAATTTCTCCGCATTGCAAGGTGCAATTCTGAAATTTTTTGCTTTTTCCTGCTCCTCTTAGCATGATAAAGAAGATTCAAAGAGAGTGAGATGCCAGCTCTTTTCATTCAGTCAGTAGCTTCAATAATTTCTGGACGTTTTTCAATGGCAAAAATCAATGAATATTGTAAATGCACAAACAGTAATTTCTCCGCATTGCAAGGTGCAATTCTGAAATTTTTTGCTTTTTCCTGCTCCTCTTAGCATGATAAAGAAGATTCAAAGAGAGTGAGATGCCAGCTCCTTTCATTCAATCAGTAGCTTCAAACATTTCTGGTATATGAATAACATGATGTTTTTCAATGGCAAAAATCAATGAATATTGTAAATGCACAAACAGTAATTTCTCCGCATTGCAAGGTGCAATTCTGAAATTTTTTGCTTTTTCCTGCTCCTCTTAGCATGATAAAGAAGATTCAAAGAGAGTGAGATGCCAGCTCCTTTCATTCAGTCAGTAGCTTCAATCATTTCTGGACGTTTTTCAATGGCAAAAATCAATGAATATTGTAAATGCACAAACAGTAATTTGTCCGCATTGCAAGGTGCAATTCTGAAATTTTTTGCTTTTTCCTGCTCCTCTTAGCATGATAAAGAAGATTCAAAGAGAGTGAGATGCCAGCTCCTTTCATTCAGTCAGTAGCTTCAATCATTTCTGGACGTTTTTCAATGGCAAAAATCAATGAATATTGTAAATGCACAAACAGTAATTTCTCCGCATTGCAAGGTGCAATTCTGAAATTTTTTGCTTTTTCCTGCTCCTCTTAGCATGATAAAGAAGATTCAAAGAGAGTGAGATGCCAGCTCCTTTCATTCAGTCAGTAGCTTCAATCATTTCTGGACGTTTTTCAATGGCAAAAATCAATGAATATTGTAAATGCACAAACAGTAATTTCTCCGCATTGCAAGGTGCAATTCTGAAATTTTTGCTTTTTCCTGCTCCTCTTAGCATGATAAAGAAGATTCAAAGAGAGTGAGGTGCCAGCTCCTTTCATTCAGTCAGTAGCTTCAAACATTTCTGGTATATGAATAACATGTTTTTCAATGGCAAAAATCAATGAATATTGTAAATGCACAAACAGTAATTTCTCCGCATTGCAAGGAGCAATTCTGAAATTTTTTGCTTTTTCCTGCTCCTCTTAGCATGATAAAGAAGATTCAAAGAGAGTGAGATGCCAGCTCCTTTCATTCAGTCAGTAGCTTCAATCATTTCTGGACGTTTTTCAATGGCAAAAATCAATGAATATTGTAAATGCACAAACTGTAATTTCTCCGCATTGCAAGGTGCAATTCTGAAATTTTTTGCTTTTTCCTGCTCCTCTTAGCATGATAAAGAAGATTCAAAGAGAGTGAGATGCCAGCTCTTTTCATTCAGTCAGTAGCTTCAATCATTTCTGGACGTTTTTCAATGGCAAAAATCAATGAATATTGTAAATGCACAAACAGTAATTTCTCCGCATTGCAAGGTGCAATTCTGAAATTTTTTGCTTTTTCCTGCTCCTCTTAGCATGATAAAGAAGATTCAAAGAGAGTGAGATGCCAGCTCCTTTCATTCAATCAGTAGCTTCAAACATTTCTGGTATATGAATAACATGATGTTTTTCAATGGCAAAAATCAATGAATATTGTAAATGCACAAACAGTAATTTCTCCGCATTGCAAGGTGCAATTCTGAAATTTTTTGCTTTTTCCTGCTCCTCTTAGCATGATAAAGAAGATTCAAAGAGAGTGAGATGCCAGCTCCTTTCATTCAGTCAGTAGCTTCAATCATTTCTGGACGTTTTTCAATGGCAAAAATCAATGAATATTGTAAATGCACAAACAGTAATTTCTCCGCATTGCAAGGTGCAATTCTGAAATTTTTTGCTTTTTCCTGCTCCTCTTAGCATGATAAAGAAGATTCAAAGAGAGTGAGATGCCAGCTCCTTACATTCAGTCAGTAGCTTCAATCATTTCTGGTAAATGAATAACATGATGTTTTTCAATGGCAAAAATCAATTAATTTTGTAAATGCACAAACAGTAATTTCTCCGCATTGCAAGGCGCAATTCTGAAATTTTTTGCTTTTTCCTACTCCTCTTAGCATGATAAAGAAGATTCAAAGAGAGTGAGATGCCAGCTCCTTTGAATCAGTCAGTAGCTTCAATCATTTCTGGACGTTTTTCAATGGCAAAAATCAATGAATATTGTAAATGCACAAACAGTAATTTCTCCGCATTGCAAGGTGCAATTCTGAAATTTTTTGCTTTTTCCTGCTCCTCTTAGCATGATAAAGAAGATTCAAAGAGAGTGAGATGCCAGCTCCTTTCATTCAGTCAGTAGCTTCAATCATTTCTGGACGTTTTTCAATGGCAAAAATCAATGAATATTGTAAATGCACAAACAGTAATTTTTCCGCATTGCAAGGTGCAATTCTGAAATTTTTTGCTTATTCCTGCTCCTCTTAGCATGATAAAGAAGATTCAAAGAGAGTGAGGTGCCAGCTCCTTTCATTCAGTCAGTAGCTTCAAACATTTCTGGTATATGAATAACGTTTTTCAATGGCAAAAATCAATGAATATTGTAAATGCACAAACAGTTATTTCTCCGCATTGCAAGGTGCAATTCTGAAATTTTTTGCTTTTTCCTGCTCCTCTTAGCATGATAAAGAAGATTCAAAGAGAGTGAGATGCCAGCTCCTTTCATTCAGTCAGTAGCTTCAATCATTTCTGGACGTTTTTCAATGGCAAAAATCAATGAATATTGTAAATGCACAAACAGTAATTTCTCCGCATTGCAAGGTGCAATTCTGAAATTTTTTGCTTTTTCCTGCTCCTCTTAGCATGATAAAGAAGATTCAAAGAGAGTGAGATGCCAGCTCCTTTCATTCAGTCAGTAGCTTCAATCATTTCTGGACGTTTTTCAATGGCAAAAATCAATGAATATTGTAAATGCACAAACAGTAATTTCTCCGCATTGCAAGGTGCAATTCTGAAATTTTTTGCTTTTTCCTGCTCCTCTTAGCATGATAAAGAAGATTCAAAGAGAGTGAGATGCCAGCTCCTTTCATTCAGTCAGTAGCTTCAATCATTTCTGGACGTTTTTCAATGGCAAAAATCAATGAATATTGTAAATGCACAAACAGTAATTTCTCCGCATTGCAAGGCGCAATTCTGAAATTTTTTGCTTTTTCCTACTCCTCTTAGCATGATAAAGAAGATTCAAAGAGAGTGAGATGCCAGCTCCTTTGAATCAGTCAGTAGCTTCAATCATTTCTGGACGTTTTTCAATGGCAAAAATCAATGAATATTGTAAATGCACAAACAGTAATTTCTCCGCATTGCAAGGTGCAATTCTGAAATTTTTTGCTTTTTCCTGCTCCTCTTAGCATGATAAAGAAGATTCAAAGAGAGTGAGATGCCAGCTCCTTTCATTCAGTCAGTAGCTTCAATCATTTCTGGACGTTTTTCAATGGCAAAAATCAATGAATATTGTAAATGCACAAACAGTAATTTTTCCGCATTGCAAGGTGCAATTCTGAAATTTTTTGCTTATTCCTGCTCCTCTTAGCATGATAAAGAAGATTCAAAGAGAGTGAGGTGCCAGCTCCTTTCATTCAGTCAGTAGCTTCAAACATTTCTGGTATATGAATAACGTTTTTCAATGGCAAAAATCAATGAATATTGTAAATGCACAAACAGTTATTTCTCCGCATTGCAAGGTGCAATTCTGAAATTTTTTGCTTTTTCCTGCTCCTCTTAGCATGATAAAGAAGATTCAAAGAGAGTGAGATGCCAGCTCCTTTCATTCAGTCAGTAGCTTCAATCATTTCTGGACGTTTTTCAATGGCAAAAATCAATGAATATTGTAAATGCACAAACAGTAATTTCTCCGCATTGCAAGGTGCAATTCTGAAATTTTTTGCTTTTTCCTGCTCCTCTTAGCATGATAAAGAAGATTCAAAGAGAGTGAGATGCCAGCTCCTTTCATTCAGTCAGTAGCTTCAATCATTTCTGGACGTTTTTCAATGGCAAAAATCAATGAATATTGTAAATGCACAAACAGTAATTTCTCCGCATTGCAAGGTGCAATTCTGAAATTTTTTGCTTTTTCCTGCTCCTCTTAGCATGATAAAGAAGATTCAAAGAGAGTGAGATGCCAGCTCCTTTCATTCAGTCAGTAGCTTCAATCATTTCTGGACGTTTTTCAATGGCAAAAATCAATGAATATTGTAAATGCACAAACAGTAATTTCTCCGCATTGCAAGGTGCAATTCTGAAATTTTTGCTTTTTCCTGCTCCTCTTAGCATGATAAAGAAGATTCAAAGAGAGTGAGGTGCCAGCTCCTTTCATTCAGTCAGTAGCTTCAAACATTTCTGGTATATGAATAACATGTTTTTCAATGGCAAAAATCAATGAATATTGTAAATGCACAAACAGTAATTTCTCCGCATTGCAAGGAGCAATTCTGAAATTTTTTGCTTTTTCCTGCTCCTCTTAGCATGATAAAGAAGATTCAAAGAGAGTGAGATGCCAGCTCCTTTCATTCAGTCAGTAGCTTCAATCATTTCTGTACGTTTTTCAATGGCAAAAATCAATGAATATTGTAAATGCACAAACTGTAATTTCTCCGCATTGCAAGGTGCAATTCTGAAATTTTTTGCTTTTTCCTGCTCCTCTTAGCATGATAAAGAAGATTCAAAGAGAGTGAGATGCCAGCTCTTTTCATTCAGTCAGTAGCTTCAATCATTTCTGGACGTTTTTCAATGGCAAAAATCAATGAATATTGTAAATGCACAAACAGTAATTTCTCCGCATTGCAAGGTGCAATTCTGAAATTTTTTGCTTTTTCCTGCTCCTCTTAGCATGATAAAGAAGATTCAAAGAGAGTGAGATGCCAGCTCCTTTCATTCAATCAGTAGCTTCAAACATTTCTGGTATATGAATAACATGATGTTTTTCAATGGCAAAAATCAATGAATATTGTAAATGCACAAACAGTAATTTCTCCGCATTGCAAGGTGCAATTCTGAAATTTTTTGCTTTTTCCTGCTCCTCTTAGCATGATAAAGAAGATTCAAAGAGAGTGAGATGCCAGCTCCTTTCATTCAGTCAGTAGCTTCAATCATTTCTGGACGTTTTTCAATGGCAAAAATCAATGAATATTGTAAATGCACAAACAGTAATTTCTCCGCATTGCAAGGTGCAATTCTGAAATTTTTTGCTTTTTCCTGCTCCTCTTAGCATGATAAAGAAGATTCAAAGAGAGTGAGATGCCAGCTCCTTTCATTCAGTCAGTAGCTTCAATCATTTCTGGACGTTTTTCAATGGCAAAAATCAATGAATATTGTAAATGCACAAACAGTAATTTCTCCGCATTGCAAGGTGCAATACTGAAATTTTTTGCTTTTTCCTGCTCCTCTTAGCATGATAAAGAAGATTCAAAGAGAGTGAGATGCCAGCTCCTTTCATTCAGTCAGTAGCTTCAATCATTTCTGGACGTTTTTCAATGGCAAAAATCAATGAATATTGTAAATGCACAAACAGTAATTTCTCCGCATTGCAAGGTGCAATTCTGAAATTTTTGCTTTTTCCTGCTCCTCTTAGCATGATAAAGAAGATTCAAAGAGAGTGAGGTGCCAGCTCCTTTCATTCAGTCAGTAGCTTCAAACATTTCTGGTATATGAATAACATGTTTTTCATTGGCAAAAATCAATGAATATTGTAAATGCACAAACAGTAATTTCTCCGCATTGCAAGGAGCAATTCTGAAATTTTTTGCTTTTTCCTGCTCCTCTTAGCATGATAAAGAAGATTCAAAGAGAGTGAGATGCCAGCTCCTTTCATTCAGTCAGTAGCTTCAATCATTTCTGGACGTTTTTCAATGGCAAAAATCAATGAATATTGTAAATGCACAAACTGTAATTTCTCCGCATTGCAAGGTGCAATTCTGAAATTTTTTGCTTTTTCCTGCTCCTCTTAGCATGATAAAGAAGATTCAAAGAGAGTGAGATGCCAGCTCTTTTCATTCAGTCAGTAGCTTCAATCATTTCTGGACGTTTTTCAATGGCAAAAATCAATGAATATTGTAAATGCACAAACAGTAATTTCTCCGCATTGCAAGGTGCAATTCTGAAATTTTTTGCTTTTTCCTGCTCCTCTTAGCATGATAAAGAAGATTCAAAGAGAGTGAGATGCCAGCTCCTTTCATTCAATCAGTAGCTTCAAACATTTCTGGTATATGAATAACATGATGTTTTTCAATGGCAAAAATCAATGAATATTGTAAATGCACAAACAGTAATTTCTCCGCATTGCAAGGTGCAATTCTGAAATTTTTTGCTTTTTCCTGCTCCTCTTAGCATGATAAAGAAGATTCAAAGAGAGTGAGATGCCAGCTCCTTTCATTCAGTCAGTAGCTTCAATCATTTCTGGACGTTTTTCAATGGCAAAAATCAATGAATATTGTAAATGCACAAACAGTAATTTCTCCGCATTGCAAGGTGCAATTCTGAAATTTTTTGCTTTTTCCTGCTCCTCTTAGCATGATAAAGAAGATTCAAAGAGAGTGAGATGCCAGCTCCTTACATTCAGTCAGTAGCTTCAATCATTTCTGGTAAATGAATAACATGATGTTTTTCAATGGCAAAAATCAATTAATTTTGTAAATGCACAAACAGTAATTTCTCCGCATTGCAAGGCGCAATTCTGAAATTTTTTGGTTTTTCCTACTCCTCTTAGCATGATAAAGAAGATTCAAAGAGAGTGAGATGCCAGCTCCTTTGAATCAGTCAGTAGCTTCAATCATTTCTGGACGTTTTTCAATGGCAAAAATCAATGAATATTGTAAATGCACAAACAGTAATTTCTCCGCATTGCAAGGTGCAATTCTGAAATTTTTTGCTTTTTCCTGCTCCTCTTAGCATGATAAAGAAGATTCAAAGAGAGTGAGATGCCAGCTCCTTTCATTCAGTCAGTAGCTTCAATCATTTCTGGACGTTTTTCAATGGCAAAAATCAATGAATATTGTAAATGCACAAACAGTAATTTTTCCGCATTGCAAGGTGCAATTCTGAAATTTTTTGCTTATTCCTGCTCCTCTTAGCATGATAAAGAAGATTCAAAGAGAGTGAGGTGCCAGCTCCTTTCATTCAGTCAGTAGCTTCAAACATTTCTGGTATATGAATAACGTTTTTCAATGGCAAAAATCAATGAATATTGTAAATGCACAAACAGTTATTTCTCCGCATTGCAAGGTGCAATTCTGAAATTTTTTGCTTTTTCCTGCTCCTCTTAGCATGATAAAGAAGATTCAAAGAGAGTGAGATGCCAGCTCCTTTCATTCAGTCAGTAGCTTCAATCATTTCTGGACGTTTTTCAATGGCAAAAATCAATGAATATTGTAAATGCACAAACAGTAATTTCTCCGCATTGCAAGGTGCAATTCTGAAATTTTTTGCTTTTTCCTGCTCCTCTTAGCATGATAAAGAAGATTCAAAGAGAGTGAGATGCCAGCTCCTTTCATTCAGTCAGTAGCTTCAATCATTTCTGGACGTTTTTCAATGGCAAAAATCAATGAATATTGTAAATGCACAAACAGTAATTTCTCCGCATTGCAAGGTGCAATTCTGAAATTTTTTGCTTTTTCCTGCTCCTCTTAGCATGATAAAGAAGATTCAAAGAGAGTGAGATGCCAGCTCCTTTCATTCAGTCAGTAGCTTCAATCATTTCTGGACGTTTTTCAATGGCAAAAATCAATGAATATTGTAAATGCACAAACAGTAATTTCTCCGCATTGCAAGGTGCAATTCTGAAATTTTTGCTTTTTCCTGCTCCTCTTAGCATGATAAAGAAGATTCAAAGAGAGTGAGGTGCCAGCTCCTTTCATTCAGTCAGTAGCTTCAAACATTTCTGGTATATGAATAACATGTTTTTCAATGGCAAAAATCAATGAATATTGTAAATGCACAAACAGTAATTTCTCCGCATTGCAAGGAGCAATTCTGAAATTTTTTGCTTTTTCCTGCTCCTCTTAGCATGATAAAGAAGATTCAAAGAGAGTGAGATGCCAGCTCCTTTCATTCAGTCAGTAGCTTCAATCATTTCTGGATGTTTTTCAATGGCAAAAATCAATGAATATTGTAAATGCACAAACAGTAATTTCTCCGCATTGCAAGGTGCAATTCTGAAATTTTTTGCTTTTTCCTGCTCCTCTTAGCATGATAAAGAAGATTCAAAGAGAGTGAGATGCCAGCTCCTTTCATTCAGTCAGTAGCTTCAAACATTTCTGGTATATGAATAACATGATGTTTTTCAATGGCAAAAATCAATGAATATTGTAAATGCACAAACAGTAATTTCTCCGCATTGCAAGGTGCAAGTCTGAAATTTTTTGCTTTTTCCTGCTCGTCTTAGCATGATAAAGAAGATTCAAAGAGAGTGAGATGCCAGCTACTTTCATTCAGTCAGTAGCTTCAATCATTTCTGGACGTTTTTCAATGGTAAAAATCAATGAATATTGTAAATGCACAAACAGTAATTTCTCCACATTGCAAGGTGCAATTCTGAAATTTTTTGCTTTTCCCTGCTTCTCTTAGCATGATAAAGAAGATTCAAAGAGAGTGAGATGCCAGCTCCTTTCATTCAGTCAGTAGCTTCAAACATTTCTGGTATATGAATAACATGATGTTTTTCAATGGCAAAAATCAATGAATATTGTAAATGCACAAACAGTAATTTCTCCGCATTGCAAGGTGCAATTCTGAAATTTTTTGCTTTTTCCTGCTCCTCTTAGCATGATAAAGAAGATTCAAAGAGAGTGAGATGCCAGCTCCTTTCATTCAGTCAGTAGCTTCAAACATTTCTGGTATATGAATAACATGATGTTTTTCAATGGCAAAAATCAATGAATATTGTAAATGCACAAACAGTAATTTCTCCGCATTGCAAGGTGCAATTCTGAAATTTTTTGCTTTTTCCTGCTCCTCTTAGCATGATAAAGAAGATTCAAAGAGAGTGAGATGCCAGCTCCTTTCATTCAGTCAGTAGCTTCAATCAATTCTGGACGTTTTTCAATGGCAAAAATCAATGAATATTGTAAATGCACAAACAGTAATTTCTCCGCATTGCAAGGTGCAATTCTGAAATTTTTTGCTTTTTCCTGCTCCTCTTAGCATGATAAAGAAGATTCAAAGAGCGTGAGATGTCAGCTCCTTTCATTCAGTCAGTAGCTTCAAACATTTCTGGTATATGAATAACATGATGTTTTTCAATGGCAAAAATCAATGAATATTGTAAATGCACAAACAGTAATTTCTCCGCATTGCAAGGTGCAATTCTGAAATTTTTTGCTTTTTCCTGCTCCTCTTAGCATGATAAAGAACATTCAAAGAGAGTGAGATGCCAGCTCCTTTCATTCAGTCAGTAGCTTCAATCATTTCTGGACGTTTTTCAATGGCAAAAATCAATGAATATTGTAAATGCACAAACAGTAATTTCTCCGCATTGCAAGGTGCAATTCTGAAATTTTTTGCTTTTTCCTGCTCCTCTTAGCATGATAAAGAAGATTCAAAGAGAGTGAGATGCCAGCTCCTTTCGTTCAGTCAGTAGCTTCAATCATTTCTGGACGTTTTTCAATGGCAAAAATCATTGAATATTATAAATGCACAAACAGTAATTTCTCCGCATTGCAAGGTGCAATTCTGAAATTTTTTACTTTTTCCTGCTCCTCTTAGCATGATAAAGAAGATTCAAAGAGAGTGAGATGCCAGCTCCTTTCATTCAGTCAGTAGCTTCAATCATTTCTGGTATATGAATAACATGATGTTTTTCAATGGCAAAAATCAATGAATATTGTAAATGCACAAACAGTAATTTCTCCGCATTGCAAGGTGCAATTCTGAAATTTTTTGCTTTTTCCTGCTCCTCTTAGCATGATAAACAAGATTCAAAGAGAGTGAGATGCCAGCTCCTTTCATTCAGTCAGTAGCTTCAATCATTTCTGGACGTTTTTCAATGGCAAAAATCAATGAATATTGTAAATGCACAAACAGTAATTTCTCCGCATTGCAAGGTGCAATTCTGAAATTTTTTGCTTTTTCCTGCTCCTCTTAGCATGATAAAGAAGATTCAAAGAGAGTGAGATGCCAGCTCCTTTCATTCAGTCAGTAGCTTCAAACATTTCTGGTATATGAATAACATGATGTTTTTCAATGGCAAAAATCAATGAATATTGTAAATGCACAAACAGTAATTTCTCCGCATTGCAAGGTGCAATTCTGAAATTTTTTGCTTTTTCCTGCTCCTCTTAGCATGATAAAGAAGATTCAAAGAGAGTGAGATGCCAGCTCCTTTCATTCAGTCAGTAGCTTCAATCATTTCTGGACGTTTTTCAATGGCAAAAATCAATGAATATTGTAAATGCACAAACAGTAATTTCTCCGCATTGCAAGGTGCAATTCTGAAATTTTTTGCTTTTTCCTGCTCCTCTTAGCATGATAAAGAAGATTCAAAGAGAGTGAGATGCCAGCTCCTTTCATTCAGTCAGTAGCTTCAATCATTTCTGGACGTTTTTCAATGGCAAAAATCAATGAATGTTGTAAATGCACAAACAGTAATTTCTCCGCATTGCAAGGTGCAATTCTGAAATGTTTTGCTTTTTCCTGCTCCTCTTAGCATGATAAAGAAGATTCAAAGAGAGTGAGATGCCAGCTCCTTTCATTCAGTCAGTAGCTTCAATCATTTCTGGACGTTTTTCAATGGCAAAAATCAATGAATATTGTAAATGCACAAACAGTAATTTCTCCGCATTGCAAGGTGCAATTCTGAAATTTTTTGCTTTTTCCTGCTCCTCTTAGCATGATAAAGAAGATTCAAAGAGAGTGAGATGCCAGCTCCTTTCATTCAGTCAGTAGCTTCAATCATTTCTGGTATATGAATAACATGATGTTTTTCAATGGCAAAAATATGAATATTGTAAATGCACAAAAAGTAATTTCTCCGCATTGCAAGGTGCAATTCTGAAATTTTTTGCTTTTTCCTGCTCCTCTTAGCATGATAAAGAAGATTCAAAGAGAGTGAGATGCCAGCTCCTTTCATTCAGTCAGTAGCTTCAATCATTTCTGGACGTTTTTCAATGGCAAAAATCAATGAATATTGTAAATGCACAAACAGTAATTTCTCCGCATTGCAAGGTGCAATTCTGAAATTTTTGCTTTTTCCTGCTCCTCTTAGCATGATAAAGAAGATTCAAAGAGAGTGAGGTGCCAGCTCCTTTCATTCAGTCAGTAGCTTCAAACATTTCTGGTATATGAATAACATGTTTTTCAATGGCAAAAATCAATGAACATTGTAAATGCACAAACAGTAATTTCTCCGCATTGCAAGGAGCAATTCTGAAATTTTTTGCTTTTTCCTGCTCCTCTTAGCATGATAAAGAAGATTCAAAGAGAGTGAGATGCCAGCTCCTTTCATTCAGTCAGTAGCTTCAATCATTTCTGGACGTTTTTCAATGGCAAAAATCAATGAATATTGTAAATGCACAAACTGTAATTTCTCCGCATTGCAAGGTGCAATTCTGAAATTTTTTGCTTTTTCCTGCTCCTCTTAGCATGATAAAGAAGATTCAAAGAGAGTGAGATGCCAGCTCTTTTCATTCAGTCAGTAGCTTCAATCATTTCTGGACGTTTTTCAATGGCAAAAATCAATGAATATTGTAAATGCACAAACAGTAATTTCTCCGCATTGCAAGGTGCAATTCTGAAATTTTTTGCTTTTTCCTGCTCCTCTTAGCATGATAAAGAAGATTCAAAGAGAGTGAGATGCCAGCTCCTTTCATTCAATCAGTAGCTTCAAACATTTCTGGTATATGAATAACATGATGTTTTTCAATGGCAAAAATCAATGAATATTGTAAATGCACAAACAGTAATTTCTCCGCATTGCAAGGTGCAATTCTGAAATTTTTTGCTTTTTCCTGCTCCTCTTAGCATGATAAAGAAGATTCAAAGAGAGTGAGATGCCAGCTCCTTTCATTCAGTCAGTAGCTTCAATCATTTCTGGACGTTTTTCAATGGCAAAAATCAATGA
This sequence comes from Phyllobates terribilis, assembly GCF_046119375.1. Lineage (NCBI taxonomy): Eukaryota > Metazoa > Chordata > Amphibia > Anura > Dendrobatidae > Phyllobates > Phyllobates terribilis. The sequence continues at coordinate 154,919 of NW_027364785.1, forward strand.
ATATTGTAAATGCACAAACAGTAATTTCTCCGCATTGCAAGGTGCAATTCTGAAATTTTTTGCTTTTTCCTGCTCCTCTTAGCATGATAAAGAAGATTCAAAGAGAGTGAGATGCCAGCTCCTTTGAATCAGTCAGTAGCTTCAATCATTTCTGGACGTTTTTCAATGGCAAAAATCAATGAATATTGTAAATGCACAAACAGTAATTTCTCCGCATTGCAAGGTGCAATTCTGAATTTTTTTGCTTTTTCCTGCTCCTCTTAGCATGATAAAGAAGATTCAAAGAGAGTGAGATGCCAGCTCCTTTCATTCAGTCAGTAGCTTCAATCATTTCTGGACGTTTTTCAATGGCAAAAATCAATGAATATTGTAAATGCACAAACAGTAATTTTTCCGCATTGCAAGGTGCAATTCTGAAATTTTTTGCTTATTCCTGCTCCTCTTAGCATGATAAAGAAGATTCAAAGAGAGTGAGGTGCCAGCTCCTTTCATTCAGTCAGTAGCTTCAAACATTTCTGGTATATGAATAACGTTTTTCAATGGCAAAAATCAATGAATATTGTAAATGCACAAACAGTTATTTCTCCGCATTGCAAGGTGCAATTCTGAAATTTTTTGCTTTTTCCTGCTCCTCTTAGCATGATAAAGAAGATTCAAAGAGAGTGAGATGCCAGCTCCTTTCATTCAGTCAGTAGCTTCAATCATTTCTGGACGTTTTTCAATGGCAAAAATCAATGAATATTGTAAATGCACAAACAGTAATTTCTCCGCATTGCAAGGTGCAATTCTGAAATTTTTTGCTTTTTCCTGCTCCTCTTAGCATGATAAAGAAGATTCAAAGAGAGTGAGATGCCAGCTCCTTTCATTCAGTCAGTAGCTTCAATCATTTCTGGACGTTTTTCAATGGCAAAAATCAATGAATATTGTAAATGCACAAACAGTAATTTCTCCGCATTGCAAGGTGCAATTCTGAAATTTTTTGCTTTTTCCTGCTCCTCTTAGCATGATAAAGAAGATTCAAAGAGAGTGAGATGCCAGCTCCTTTCATTCAGTCAGTAGCTTCAATCATTTCTGGACGTTTTTCAATGGCAAAAATCAATGAATATTGTAAATGCACAAACAGTAATTTCTCCGCATTGCAAGGTGCAATTCTGAAATTTTTGCTTTTTCCTGCTCCTCTTAGCATGATAAAGAAGATTCAAAGAGAGTGAGGTGCCAGCTCCTTTCATTCAGTCAGTAGCTTCAAACATTTCTGGTATATGAATAACATGTTTTTCAATGGCAAAAATCAATGAATATTGTAAATGCACAAACAGTAATTTCTCCGCATTGCAAGGAGCAATTCTGAAATTTTTTGCTTTTTCCTGCTCCTCTTAGCATGATAAAGAAGATTCAAAGAGAGTGAGATGCCAGCTCCTTTCATTCAGTCAGTAGCTTCAATCATTTCTGTACGTTTTTCAATGGCAAAAATCAATGAATATTGTAAATGCACAAACTGTAATTTCTCCGCATTGCAAGGTGCAATTCTGAAATTTTTTGCTTTTTCCTGCTCCTCTTAGCATGATAAAGAAGATTCAAAGAGAGTGAGATGCCAGCTCTTTTCATTCAGTCAGTAGCTTCAATAATTTCTGGACGTTTTTCAATGGCAAAAATCAATGAATATTGTAAATGCACAAACAGTAATTTCTCCGCATTGCAAGGTGCAATTCTGAAATTTTTTGCTTTTTCCTGCTCCTCTTAGCATGATAAAGAAGATTCAAAGAGAGTGAGATGCCAGCTCCTTTCATTCAATCAGTAGCTTCAAACATTTCTGGTATATGAATAACATGATGTTTTTCAATGGCAAAAATCAATGAATATTGTAAATGCACAAACAGTAATTTCTCCGCATTGCAAGGTGCAATTCTGAAATTTTTTGCTTTTTCCTGCTCCTCTTAGCATGATAAAGAAGATTCAAAGAGAGTGAGATGCCAGCTCCTTTCATTCAGTCAGTAGCTTCAATCATTTCTGGACGTTTTTCAATGGCAAAAATCAATGAATATTGTAAATGCACAAACAGTAATTTCTCCGCATTGCAAGGTGCAATTCTGAAATTTTTTGCTTTTTCCTGCTCCTCTTAGCATGATAAAGAAGATTCAAAGAGAGTGAGATGCCAGCTCCTTTCATTCAGTCAGTAGCTTCAATCATTTCTGGACGTTTTTCAATGGCAAAAATCAATGAATATTGTAAATGCACAAACAGTAATTTCTCCGCATTGCAAGGTGCAATTCTGAAATTTTTTGCTTTTTCCTGCTCCTCTTAGCATGATAAAGAAGATTCAAAGAGAGTGAGATGCCAGCTCCTTTCATTCAGTCAGTAGCTTCAATCATTTCTGGACGTTTTTCAATGGCAAAAATCAATGAATATTGTAAATGCACAAACAGTAATTTCTCCGCATTGCAAGGTGCAATTCTGAAATTTTTGCTTTTTCCTGCTCCTCTTAGCATGATAAAGAAGATTCAAAGAGAGTGAGGTGCCAGCTCCTTTCATTCAGTCAGTAGCTTCAAACATTTCTGGTATATGAATAACATGTTTTTCAATGGCAAAAATCAATGAATATTGTAAATGCACAAACAGTAATTTCTCCGCATTGCAAGGAGCAATTCTGAAATTTTTTGCTTTTTCCTGCTCCTCTTAGCATGATAAAGAAGATTCAAAGAGAGTGAGATGCCAGCTCCTTTCATTCAGTCAGTAGCTTCAATCATTTCTGGACGTTTTTCAATGGCAAAAATCAATGAATATTGTAAATGCACAAACTGTAATTTCTCCGCATTGCAAGGTGCAATTCTGAAATTTTTTGCTTTTTCCTGCTCCTCTTAGCATGATAAAGAAGATTCAAAGAGAGTGAGATGCCAGCTATTTTCATTCAGTCAGTAGCTTCAATCATTTCTGGACGTTTTTCAATGGCAAAAATCAATGAATATTGTAAATGCACAAACAGTAATTTCTCCGCATTGCAAGGTGCAATTCTGAAATTTTTTGCTTTTTCCTGCTCCTCTTAGCATGATAAAGAAGATTCAAAGAGAGTGAGATGCCAGCTCCTTTCATTCAATCAGTAGCTTCAAACATTTCTGGTATATGAATAACATGATGTTTTTCAATGGCAAAAATCAATGAATATTGTAAATGCACAAACAGTAATTTCTCCGCATTGCAAGGTGCAATTCTGAAATTTTTTGCTTTTTCCTGCTCCTCTTAGCATGATAAAGAAGATTCAAAGAGAGTGAGATGCCAGCTCCTTTCATTCAGTCAGTAGCTTCAATCATTTCTGGACGTTTTTCAATGGCAAAAATCAATGAATATTGTAAATGCACAAACAGTAATTTCTCCGCATTGCAAGGTGCAATTCTGAAATTTTTTGCTTTTTCCTGCTCCTCTTAGCATGATAAAGAAGATTCAAAGAGAGTGAGATGCCAGCTCCTTACATTCAGTCAGTAGCTTCAATCATTTCTGGTAAATGAATAACATGATGTTTTTCAATGGCAAAAATCAATTAATTTTGTAAATGCACAAACAGTAATTTCTCCGCATTGCAAGGCGCAATTCTGAAATTTTTTGCTTTTTCCTACTCCTCTTAGCATGATAAAGAAGATTCAAAGAGAGTGAGATGCCAGCTCCTTTGAATCAGTCAGTAGCTTCAATCATTTCTGGACGTTTTTCAATGGCAAAAATCAATGAATATTGTAAATGCACAAACAGTAATTTCTCCGCATTGCAAGGTGCAATTCTGAAATTTTTTGCTTTTTCCTGCTCCTCTTAGCATGATAAAGAAGATTCAAAGAGAGTGAGATGCCAGCTCCTTTCATTCAGTCAGTAGCTTCAATCATTTCTGGACGTTTTTCAATGGCAAAAATCAATGAATATTGTAAATGCACAAACAGTAATTTCTCCGCATTGCAAGGAGCAATTCTGAAATTTTTTGCTTTTTCCTGCTCCTCTTAGCATGATAAAGAAGATTCAAAGAGAGTGAGATGCCAGCTCCTTTCATTCAGTCAGTAGCTTCAATCATTTCTGGACGTTTTTCAATGGCAAAAATCAATGAATATTGTAAATGCACAAACTGTAATTTCTCCGCATTGCAAGGTGCAATTCTGAAATTTTTTGCTTTTTCCTGCTCCTCTTAGCATGATAAAGAAGATTCAAAGAGAGTGAGATGCCAGCTATTTTCATTCAGTCAGTAGCTTCAATCATTTCTGGACGTTTTTCAATGGCAAAAATCAATGAATATTGTAAATGCACAAACAGTAATTTCTCCGCATTGCAAGGTGCAATTCTGAAATTTTTTGCTTTTTCCTGCTCCTCTTAGCATGATAAAGAAGATTCAAAGAGAGTGAGATGCCAGCTCCTTTCATTCAATCAGTAGCTTCAAACATTTCTGGTATATGAATAACATGATGTTTTTCAATGGCAAAAATCAATGAATATTGTAAATGCACAAACAGTAATTTCTCCGCATTGCAAGGTGCAATTCTGAAATTTTTTGCTTTTTCCTGCTCCTCTTAGCATGATAAAGAAGATTCAAAGAGAGTGAGATGCCAGCTCCTTTCATTCAGTCAGTAGCTTCAATCATTTCTGGACGTTTTTCAATGGCAAAAATCAATGAATATTGTAAATGCACAAACAGTAATTTCTCCGCATTGCAAGGTGCAATTCTGAAATTTTTTGCTTTTTCCTGCTCCTCTTAGCATGATAAAGAAGATTCAAAGAGAGTGAGATGCCAGCTCCTTACATTCAGTCAGTAGCTTCAATCATTTCTGGTAAATGAATAACATGATGTTTTTCAATGGCAAAAATCAATTAATTTTGTAAATGCACAAACAGTAATTTCTCCGCATTGCAAGGCGCAATTCTGAAATTTTTTGCTTTTTCCTACTCCTCTTAGCATGATAAAGAAGATTCAAAGAGAGTGAGATGCCAGCTCCTTTGAATCAGTCAGTAGCTTCAATCATTTCTGGACGTTTTTCAATGGCAAAAATCAATGAATATTGTAAATGCACAAACAGTAATTTCTCCGCATTGCAAGGTGCAATTCTGAAATTTTTTGCTTTTTCCTGCTCCTCTTAGCATGATAAAGAAGATTCAAAGAGAGTGAGATGCCAGCTCCTTTCATTCAGTCAGTAGCTTCAATCATTTCTGGACGTTTTTCAATGGCAAAAATCAATGAATATTGTAAATGCACAAACAGTAATTTTTCCGCATTGCAAGGTGCAATTCTGAAATTTTTTGCTTATTCCTGCTCCTCTTAGCATGATAAAGAAGATTCAAAGAGAGTGAGGTGCCAGCTCCTTTCATTCAGTCAGTAGCTTCAAACATTTCTGGTATATGAATAACGTTTTTCAATGGCAAAAATCAATGAATATTGTAAATGCACAAACAGTTATTTCTCCGCATTGCAAGGTGCAATTCTGAAATTTTTTGCTTTTTCCTGCTCCTCTTAGCATGATAAAGAAGATTCAAAGAGAGTGAGATGCCAGCTCCTTTCATTCAGTCAGTAGCTTCAATCATTTCTGGACGTTTTTCAATGGCAAAAATCAATGAATATTGTAAATGCACAAACAGTAATTTCTCCGCATTGCAAGGTGCAATTCTGAAATTTTTTGCTTTTTCCTGCTCCTCTTAGCATGATAAAGAAGATTCAAAGAGAGTGAGATGCCAGCTCCTTTCATTCAGTCAGTAGCTTCAATCATTTCTGGACGTTTTTCAATGGCAAAAATCAATGAATATTGTAAATGCACAAACAGTAATTTCTCCGCATTGCAAGGTGCAATTCTGAAATTTTTTGCTTTTTCCTGCTCCTCTTAGCATGATAAAGAAGATTCAAAGAGAGTGAGATGCCAGCTCCTTTCATTCAGTCAGTAGCTTCAATCATTTCTGGACGTTTTTCAATGGCAAAAATCAATGAATATTGTAAATGCACAAACAGTAATTTCTCCGCATTGCAAGGCGCAATTCTGAAATTTTTTGCTTTTTCCTACTCCTCTTAGCATGATAAAGAAGATTCAAAGAGAGTGAGATGCCAGCTCCTTTGAATCAGTCAGTAGCTTCAATCATTTCTGGACGTTTTTCAATGGCAAAAATCAATGAATATTGTAAATGCACAAACAGTAATTTCTCCGCATTGCAAGGTGCAATTCTGAAATTTTTTGCTTTTTCCTGCTCCTCTTAGCATGATAAAGAAGATTCAAAGAGAGTGAGATGCCAGCTCCTTTCATTCAGTCAGTAGCTTCAATCATTTCTGGACGTTTTTCAATGGCAAAAATCAATGAATATTGTAAATGCACAAACAGTAATTTTTCCGCATTGCAAGGTGCAATTCTGAAATTTTTTGCTTATTCCTGCTCCTCTTAGCATGATAAAGAAGATTCAAAGAGAGTGAGGTGCCAGCTCCTTTCATTCAGTCAGTAGCTTCAAACATTTCTGGTATATGAATAACGTTTTTCAATGGCAAAAATCAATGAATATTGTAAATGCACAAACAGTTATTTCTCCGCATTGCAAGGTGCAATTCTGAAATTTTTTGCTTTTTCCTGCTCCTCTTAGCATGATAAAGAAGATTCAAAGAGAGTGAGATGCCAGCTCCTTTCATTCAGTCAGTAGCTTCAATCATTTCTGGACGTTTTTCAATGGCAAAAATCAATGAATATTGTAAATGCACAAACAGTAATTTCTCCGCATTGCAAGGTGCAATTCTGAAATTTTTTGCTTTTTCCTGCTCCTCTTAGCATGATAAAGAAGATTCAAAGAGAGTGAGATGCCAGCTCCTTTCATTCAGTCAGTAGCTTCAATCATTTCTGGACGTTTTTCAATGGCAAAAATCAATGAATATTGTAAATGCACAAACAGTAATTTCTCCGCATTGCAAGGTGCAATTCTGAAATTTTTTGCTTTTTCCTGCTCCTCTTAGCATGATAAAGAAGATTCAAAGAGAGTGAGATGCCAGCTCCTTTCATTCAGTCAGTAGCTTCAATCATTTCTGGACGTTTTTCAATGGCAAAAATCAATGAATATTGTAAATGCACAAACAGTAATTTCTCCGCATTGCAAGGTGCAATTCTGAAATTTTTGCTTTTTCCTGCTCCTCTTAGCATGATAAAGAAGATTCAAAGAGAGTGAGGTGCCAGCTCCTTTCATTCAGTCAGTAGCTTCAAACATTTCTGGTATATGAATAACATGTTTTTCAATGGCAAAAATCAATGAATATTGTAAATGCACAAACAGTAATTTCTCCGCATTGCAAGGAGCAATTCTGAAATTTTTTGCTTTTTCCTGCTCCTCTTAGCATGATAAAGAAGATTCAAAGAGAGTGAGATGCCAGCTCCTTTCATTCAGTCAGTAGCTTCAATCATTTCTGTACGTTTTTCAATGGCAAAAATCAATGAATATTGTAAATGCACAAACTGTAATTTCTCCGCATTGCAAGGTGCAATTCTGAAATTTTTTGCTTTTTCCTGCTCCTCTTAGCATGATAAAGAAGATTCAAAGAGAGTGAGATGCCAGCTCTTTTCATTCAGTCAGTAGCTTCAATCATTTCTGGACGTTTTTCAATGGCAAAAATCAATGAATATTGTAAATGCACAAACAGTAATTTCTCCGCATTGCAAGGTGCAATTCTGAAATTTTTTGCTTTTTCCTGCTCCTCTTAGCATGATAAAGAAGATTCAAAGAGAGTGAGATGCCAGCTCCTTTCATTCAATCAGTAGCTTCAAACATTTCTGGTATATGAATAACATGATGTTTTTCAATGGCAAAAATCAATGAATATTGTAAATGCACAAACAGTAATTTCTCCGCATTGCAAGGTGCAATTCTGAAATTTTTTGCTTTTTCCTGCTCCTCTTAGCATGATAAAGAAGATTCAAAGAGAGTGAGATGCCAGCTCCTTTCATTCAGTCAGTAGCTTCAATCATTTCTGGACGTTTTTCAATGGCAAAAATCAATGAATATTGTAAATGCACAAACAGTAATTTCTCCGCATTGCAAGGTGCAATTCTGAAATTTTTTGCTTTTTCCTGCTCCTCTTAGCATGATAAAGAAGATTCAAAGAGAGTGAGATGCCAGCTCCTTTCATTCAGTCAGTAGCTTCAATCATTTCTGGACGTTTTTCAATGGCAAAAATCAATGAATATTGTAAATGCACAAACAGTAATTTCTCCGCATTGCAAGGTGCAATTCTGAAATTTTTTGCTTTTTCCTGCTCCTCTTAGCATGATAAAGAAGATTCAAAGAGAGTGAGATGCCAGCTCCTTTCATTCAGTCAGTAGCTTCAATCATTTCTGGACGTTTTTCAATGGCAAAAATCAATGAATATTGTAAATGCACAAACAGTAATTTCTCCGCATTGCAAGGTGCAATTCTGAAATTTTTGCTTTTTCCTGCTCCTCTTAGCATGATAAAGAAGATTCAAAGAGAGTGAGGTGCCAGCTCCTTTCATTCAGTCAGTAGCTTCAAACATTTCTGGTATATGAATAACATGTTTTTCAATGGCAAAAATCAATGAATATTGTAAATGCACAAACAGTAATTTCTCCGCATTGCAAGGAGCAATTCTGAAATTTTTTGCTTTTTCCTGCTCCTCTTAGCATGATAAAGAAGATTCAAAGAGAGTGAGATGCCAGCTCCTTTCATTCAGTCAGTAGCTTCAATCATTTCTGGACGTTTTTCAATGGCAAAAATCAATGAATATTGTAAATGCACAAACTGTAATTTCTCCGCATTGCAAGGTGCAATTCTGAAATTTTTTGCTTTTTCCTGCTCCTCTTAGCATGATAAAGAAGATTCAAAGAGAGTGAGATGCCAGCTCTTTTCATTCAGTCAGTAGCTTCAATCATTTCTGGACGTTTTTCAATGGCAAAAATCAATGAATATTGTAAATGCACAAACAGTAATTTCTCCGCATTGCAAGGTGCAATTCTGAAATTTTTTGCTTTTTCCTGCTCCTCTTAGCATGATAAAGAAGATTCAAAGAGAGTGAGATGCCAGCTCCTTTCATTCAATCAGTAGCTTCAAACATTTCTGGTATATGAATAACATGATGTTTTTCAATGGCAAAAATCAATGAATATTGTAAATGCACAAACAGTAATTTCTCCGCATTGCAAGGTGCAATTCTGAAATTTTTTGCTTTTTCCTGCTCCTCTTAGCATGATAAAGAAGATTCAAAGAGAGTGAGATGCCAGCTCCTTTCATTCAGTCAGTAGCTTCAATCATTTCTGGACGTTTTTCAATGGCAAAAATCAATGAATATTGTAAATGCACAAACAGTAATTTCTCCGCATTGCAAGGTGCAATTCTGAAATTTTTTGCTTTTTCCTGCTCCTCTTAGCATGATAAAGAAGATTCAAAGAGAGTGAGATGCCAGCTCCTTACATTCAGTCAGTAGCTTCAATCATTTCTGGTAAATGAATAACATGATGTTTTTCAATGGCAAAAATCAATTAATTTTGTAAATGCACAAACAGTAATTTCTCCGCATTGCAAGGCGCAATTCTGAAATTTTTTGCTTTTTCCTACTCCTCTTAGCATGATAAAGAAGATTCAAAGAGAGTGAGATGCCAGCTCCTTTGAATCAGTCAGTAGCTTCAATCATTTCTGGACGTTTTTCAATGGCAAAAATCAATGAATATTGTAAATGCACAAACAGTAATTTCTCCGCATTGCAAGGTGCAATTCTGAAATTTTTTGCTTTTTCCTGCTCCTCTTAGCATGATAAAGAAGATTCAAAGAGAGTGAGATGCCAGCTCCTTTCATTCAGTCAGTAGCTTCAATCATTTCTGGACGTTTTTCAATGGCAAAAATCAATGAATATTGTAAATGCACAAACAGTAATTTTTCCGCATTGCAAGGTGCAATTCTGAAATTTTTTGCTTATTCCTGCTCCTCTTAGCATGATAAAGAAGATTCAAAGAGAGTGAGGTGCCAGCTCCTTTCATTCAGTCAGTAGCTTCAAACATTTCTGGTATATGAATAACGTTTTTCAATGGCAAAAATCAATGAATATTGTAAATGCACAAACAGTTATTTCTCCGCATTGCAAGGTGCAATTCTGAAATTTTTTGCTTTTTCCTGCTCCTCTTAGCATGATAAAGAAGATTCAAAGAGAGTGAGATGCCAGCTCCTTTCATTCAGTCAGTAGCTTCAATCATTTCTGGACGTTTTTCAATGGCAAAAATCAATGAATATTGTAAATGCACAAACAGTAATTTCTCCGCATTGCAAGGTGCAATTCTGAAATTTTTTGCTTTTTCCTGCTCCTCTTAGCATGATAAAGAAGATTCAAAGAGAGTGAGATGCCAGCTCCTTTCATTCAGTCAGTAGCTTCAATCATTTCTGGACGTTTTTCAATGGCAAAAATCAATGAATATTGTAAATGCACAAACAGTAATTTCTCCGCATTGCAAGGTGCAATTCTGAAATTTTTTGCTTTTTCCTGCTCCTCTTAGCATGATAAAGAAGATTCAAAGAGAGTGAGATGCCAGCTCCTTTCATTCAGTCAGTAGCTTCAATCATTTCTGGACGTTTTTCAATGGCAAAAATCAATGAATATTGTAAATGCACAAACAGTAATTTCTCCGCATTGCAAGGTGCAATTCTGAAATTTTTGCTTTTTCCTGCTCCTCTTAGCATGATAAAGAAGATTCAAAGAGAGTGAGGTGCCAGCTCCTTCCATTCAGTCAGTAGCTTCAAACATTTCTGGTATATGAATAACATGTTTTTCAATGGCAAAAATCAATGAATATTGTAAATGCACAAACAGTAATTTCTCCGCATTGCAAGGAGCAATTCTGAAATTTTTTGCTTTTTCCTGCTCCTCTTAGCATGATAAAGAAGATTCAAAGAGAGTGAGATGCCAGCTCCTTTCATTCAGTCAGTAGCTTCAATCATTTCTGTACGTTTTTCAATGGCAAAAATCAATGAATATTGTAAATGCACAAACTGTAATTTCTCCGCATTGCAAGGTGCAATTCTGAAATTTTTTGCTTTTTCCTGCTCCTCTTAGCATGATAAAGAAGATTCAAAGAGAGTGAGATGCCAGCTCTTTTCATTCAGTCAGTAGCTTCAATCATTTCTGGACGTTTTTCAATGGCAAAAATCAATGAATATTGTAAATGCACAAACAGTAATTTCTCCGCATTGCAAGGTGCAATTCTGAAATTTTTTGCTTTTTCCTGCTCCTCTTAGCATGATAAAGAAGATTCAAAGAGAGTGAGATGCCAGCTCCTTTCATTCAATCAGTAGCTTCAAACATTTCTGGTATATGAATAACATGATGTTTTTCAATGGCAAAAATCAATGAATATTGTAAATGCACAAACAGTAATTTCTCCGCATTGCAAGGTGCAATTCTGAAATTTTTTGCTTTTTCCTGCTCCTCTTAGCATGATAAAGAAGATTCAAAGAGAGTGAGATGCCAGCTCCTTTCATTCAGTCAGTAGCTTCAATCATTTCTGGACGTTTTTCAATGGCAAAAATCAATGAATATTGTAAATGCACAAACAGTAATTTCTCCGCATTGCAAGGTGCAATTCTGAAATTTTTTGCTTTTTCCTGCTCCTCTTAGCATGATAAAGAAGATTCAAAGAGAGTGAGATGCCAGCTCCTTTCATTCAGTCAGTAGCTTCAATCATTTCTGGACGTTTTTCAATGGCAAAAATCAATGAATATTGTAAATGCACAAACTGTAATTTCTCCGCATTGTAAGGTGCAATTCTGAAATTTTTTGCTTTTTCCTGCTCCTCTTAGCATGATAAAGAAGATTCAAAGAGAGTGAGATGCCAGCTCCTTTCATTCAGTCAGTAGCTTCAATCATTTCTGGACGTTTTTCAATGGCAAAAATCAATGAATATTGTAAATGCACAAACAGTAATTTCTCCGCATTGCAAGGTGCAATTCTGAAATTTTTTGCTTTTTCCTGCTCCCCTTAGCATGGTAAAGAAGATTCAAAGAGAGTGAGATGCCAGCTCCTTTCATTCAGTCAGTAGCTTCAATCATTTCTGGACGTTTTTCAATGGCAAAAATCAATGAATATTGTAAATGCACAAACAGAAATTTCTCCGCATTGCAAGGTGCAATTCTGAAATTTTTTGCTTTTTCCTGCTCCTCTTAGCATGATAAAGAAGATTCAAAGAGAGTGAGATGCCAGCTCCTTTCATTCAGTCAGTAGCTTCAAACATTTCTGGTATATGAATAACATGATGTTTTTCAATGGCAAAAATCAATGAATATTGTAAATGCACAAACAGTAATTTCTCCGCATTGCAAGGTGCAATTCTGAAATTTTTTGCTTTTTCCTGCTCCTCTTAGCATGATAAAGAAGATTCAAAGAGAGTGAGATGCCAGCTCCTTTCGTTCAGTCAGTAGCTTCAATCATTTCTGGACGTTTTTCAATGGCAAAAATCATTGAATATTGTAAATGCACAAACAGTAATTTCTCCGCATTGCAAGGTGCAATTCTGAAATTTTTTACATTTTCCTGCTCCTCTTAGCATGATAAAGAAGATTCAAAGAGAGTGAGATGCCAGCTCCTTTCATTCAGTCAGTAGCTTCAATCATTTCTGGTATATGAATAACATGATGTTTTTCAATGGCAAAAATCAATGAATATTGTAAATGCACAAACAGTAATTTCTCCGCATTGCAAGGTGCAATTCTGAAATTTTTTGCTTTTTCCTGCTCCTCTTAGCATGATAAAGAAGATTCAAAGAGAGTGAGATGCCAGCTCCTTTCATTCAGTCAGTAGCTTCAATCATTTCTGGACGTTTTTCAATGGCAAAAATCAATGAATATTGTAAATGCACAAACAGTAATTTCTCCGCATTGCAAGGTGCAATTCTGAAATTTTTTGCTTTTTCCTGCTCCTCTTAGCATGATAAAGAAGATTCAAAGAGAGTGAGGTGCCAGCTCCTTTCATTCAGTCAGTAGCTTCAAACATTTCTGGTATATGAATAACATGTTTTTCAATGGCAAAAATCAATGAATATTGTAAATGCACAAACAGTAATTTCTCCGCATTGCAAGGAGCAATTCTGAAATTTTTTGCTTTTTCCTGCTCCTCTTAGCATGATAAAGAAGATTCAAAGAGAGTGAGATGCCAGCTCCTTTCATTCAGTCAGTAGCTTCAATCATTTCTGGACGTTTTTCAATGGCAAAAATCAATGAATATTGTAAATGCACAAACTGTAATTTCTCCGCATTGCAAGGTGCAATTCTGAAATTTTTTGCTTTTTCCTGCTCCTCTTAGCATGATAAAGAAGATTCAAAGAGAGTGAGATGCCAGCTCCTTTCATTCAGTCAGTAGCTTCAATCATTTCTGGACGTTTTTCAATGGCAAAAATCAATGAATATTGTAAATGCACAAACAGTAATTTCTCCGCATTGCAAGGTGCAATTCTGAAATTTTTTGCTTTTTCCTGCTCCTCTTATCATGATAAAGAAGATTCAAAGAGAGGGAGATGCCAGCTCCTTTCATTCAGTCAGTAGCTTCAAACATTTCTGGTATATGAATAACATGATGTTTTTCAATGGCAAAAATTAATGAATATTGTAAATGCACAAACAGTAATTTCTCCGCATTGCAAGGTGCAATTCTGAAATTTTTTGCTTATTCCAGCTCCTCTTAGCATGATAAAGAAGATTCAAAGAGAGTGAGATGCCAGCTCCTTTCATTCAGTCAGTAGCTTCAATCATTTCTGGACGTTTTTCAATGGCAAAAATCAATGAATATTGTAAATGCACAAACAGTAATTTCTCCGCATTGCAAGGTGCAATTCTGAAATTTTTTGCTTTTTCCTGCTCCTCTTAGCATGATAAAGAAGATTCAAAGAGAGTGAGGTGCCAGCTCCTTTCATTCAGTCAGTAGCTTCAAACATTTCTGGTATATGAATAACATGTTTTTCAATGGCAAAAATCAATGAATATTGTAAATGCACAAACAGTAATTTCTCCGCATTGCAAGGTGCAATTCTGAAATTTTTTGCTTTTTCCTGCTCCTCTTAGCATGATAAAGAAAATTCAAAGAGAGTGAGATGCCAGCTCCTTTCATTCAGTCAGTAGCTTCAATCATTTCTGGACGTTTTTCAATGGCAAAAATCAATGAATATTGTAAATGCACAAACAGTAATTTCTCCGCATTGCAAGGTGCAATTCTGAAATTTTTTGCTTTTTCCTGCTCCTCTTAGCATGATAAAGAAGATTCAAAGAGAGTGAGATGCCAGCTCCTTTCATTCAGTCAGTAGCTTCAATCATTTCTGGACGTTTTTCAATGGCAAAAATCAATGAATATTGTAAATGCACAAACAGTAATTTCTCCGCATTGCAAGGTGCAATTCTGAAATTTTTTGCTTTTTCCTGCTCCTCTTAGCATGATAAAGAAGATTCAAAGTGAGTGAGATGCCAGCTCCTTTCATTCAGTCAGTAGCTTCAATCATTTCTGGACGTTTTTCAATGGCAAAAATCAATGAATATTGTAAATGTACAAACAGTAATTTCTCCGCATTGCAAGGTGCAATTCTGAAATTTTTTGCTTTTTCCTGCTCCTCTTAGCATGATAAAGAAGATTCAAAGAGAGTGAGGTTCCAGCTCCTTTCATTCAGTCAGTAGCTTCAAACATTTCTGGTATATGAATAACATGTTTTTCAATGGCAAAAATCAATGAATATTGTAAATGCACAAACAGTAATTTCTCCGCATTGCAAGGTGCAATTCTGAAATTTTTTGCTTTTTCCTGCTCCTCTTAACTTGATAAAGAAGATTCAAAGAGAGTGAGATGCCAGCTCCTTTCATTCAGTCAGTAGCTTCAATCATTTCTGGACGTTTTTCAATGGCAAAAATCAATGAATATTGTAAATGCACAAACTGTAATTTCTCCGCATTGTAAGGTGCAATTCTGAAATTTTTTGCTTTTTCCTGCTCCTCTTAGCATGATAAAGAAGATTCAAAGAGAGTGAGATGCCAGCTCCTTTCATTCAGTCAGTAGCTTCAATCATTTCTGGACGTTTTTCAATGGCAAAAATCAATGAATATTGTAAATGCACAAACAGTAATTTCTCCGCATTGCAAGGTGCAATTCTGAAATTTTTTGCTTTTTCCTGCTCCTCTTAGCATGATAAAGAAGATTCAAAGAGAGTGAGATGCCAGCTCCTTTCATTCAGTCAGTAGCTTCAAACATTTCTGGTATATGAATAACATGATGTTTTTCAATGGCAAAAATCAATGAATATTGTAAATGCACAAACAGTAATTTCTCCGCATTGCAAGGTGCAAGTCTGAAATTTTTTGCTTTTTCCTGCTCCTCTTAGCATGATAAAGAAGATTCAAAGAGAGTGAGATGCCAGCTACTTTCATTCAGTCAGTAGCTTCAATCATTTCTGGACGTTTTTCAATGGTAAAAATCAATGAATATTGTAAATGCACAAACAGTAATTTCTCCGCATTGCAAGGTGCAATTCTGAAATTTTTTGCTTATTCCTGCTCCTCTTAGCATGATAAAGAAGATTCAAAGAGAGTGAGATGCCAGCTCCTTTCATTCAGTCAGTAGCTTCAATCATTTCTGGACGTTTTTCAATGGCAAAAATCAATGAATATTGTAAATGCACAAACAGTAATTTCTTCGCATTGCAAGGTGCAATTCTGAAATGTTTTGCTTTTTCCTGCTCCTCTTAGCATGATAAAGAAGATTCAAAGAGAGTGAGATGCCAGCTCCTTTCATTCAGTCAGTAGCTTCAATCATTTCTGGTAAATGAATAACATGATGTTTTTCAATGGCAAAAATCAATGAATTTTGTAAATGCACAAACAGTAATTTCTCCGCATTGCAAGGCGCAATTCTGAAATTTTTTGCTTTTTCCTGCTCCTCTTAGCATGATAAAGAAGATTCAAAGAGAGTGAGATGCCAGCTCCTTTCATTCAGTCAGTAGCTTCAATCATTTCTGGACGTTTTTCAATGGCAAAAATCAATGAATATTGTAAATGCACAAACAGTAATTTCTCCGCATTGCAAGGTGCAATTCTGAAATTTTTTGCTTTTTCCTGCTCCTCTTAGCATGATAAAGAAGATTCAAAGAGAGTGAGATGCCAGCTCCTTTCATTCAGTCAGTAGCTTCAATCATTTCTGGATGTTTTTCAATGGCAAAAGTCAATGAATATTGTAAATGCACAAACTGTAATTTCTTCGCATTGCAAGGTGCAATTCTGAAATTTTTTGCTTTTCCTGCTCCTCTTAGCATGATAAAGAAGATTCATAGAGAGTGAGATGCCAGCTCCTTTCATTCAGTCAGTAGCTTCAATCATTTCTGGACGTTTTTCAATGGCAAAAATCAATGAATATTGTAATTGCACAAACAGTAATTTCTCCGCATTGCAAGGTGCAATTCTGAAATTTTTTGCTTTTTCCTGCTCCTCTTAGCATGATAAAGAAGATTCAAAGAGAGTGAGATGCCAGCTCCTTTCATTCAGTCAGTAGCTTCAAACATTTCTGGTATATGAATAACATGATGTTTTTCAATGGCAAAAATCAATGAATATTGTAAATGCACAAACAGTAATTTCTCCGCATTGCAAGGTGCAATTCTGAAATTTTTTGCTTTTTCCTGCTCCTCTTAGCATGATAAAGAAGATTCAAAGAGAGTGAGATGCCAGCTCCTTTCATTCAGTCAGTAGCTTCAATCATTTCTGGACGTTTTTCAATGGCAAAAATCAATGAATATTGTAAATGCACAAACAGTAATTTCTCCGCATTGCAAGGTGCAATTCTGAAATTTTTTGCTTTTTCCTGCTCCTCTTAGCATGATAAAGAAGATTCAAAGAGAGTGAGATGCCAGCTCCTTTCATTCAGTCAGTAGCTTCAATCATTTCTGGACGTTTTTCAATGGCAAAAATCAATGAATATTGTAAATGCACAAACTGTAATTTCTCCGCATTGTAAGGTGCAATTCTGAAATTTTTTGCTTTTTCCTGCTCCTCTTAGCATGATAAAGAAGATTCAAAGAGAGTGAGATGCCAGCTCCTTTCATTCAGTCAGTAGCTTCAATCATTTCTGGACATTTTTCAATGGCAAAAATCAATGAATATTGTAAATGCACAAACAGTAATTTCTCCGCATTGCAAGGTGCAATTCTGAAATTTTTTGCTTTTTCCTGCTCCTCTTAGCATGATAAAGAAGATTCAAAGAGAGTGAGATGCCAGCTCCTTTCATTCAGTCAGTAGCTTCAAACATTTCTGGTATATGAATAACATGATGTTTTTCAATGGCAAAAATCAATGAATATTGTAAATGCACAAACAGTAATTTCTCCGCATTGCAAGGTGCAAGTCTGAAATTTTTTGCTTTTTCCTGCTCCTCTTAGCATGATAAAGAAGATTCAAAGAGAGTGAGATGCCAGCTACTTTCATTCAGTCAGTAGCTTCAATCATTTCTGGACGTTTTTCAATGGTAAAAATCAATGAATATTGTAAATGCACAAACAGTAATTTCTCCGCATTGCAAGGTGCAATTCTGAAATTTTTTGCTTTTTCCTGCTCCTCTTAGCATGATAAAGAAGATTCAAAGAGAGTGAGATGCCAGCTCCTTTCATTCAGTCAGTAGCTTCAATCATTTCTGGACGTTTTTCAATGGCAAAAATCAATGAATATTGTAAATGCACAAACAGTAATTTCTCCGCATTGCAAGGTGCAATTCTGAAATTTTTTGCTTTTTCCTGCTCCTCTTAGCATGATAAAGAAGTTTCAAAGAGAGTGAGATGCCAGCTCCTTTCATTCAGTCAGTAGCTTCAATCATTTCTGGTAAATGAATAACATGATGTTTTTCAATGGCAAAAATCAATGAATTTTGTAAATGCACAAACACTAATTTCTCCGCATTGCAAGGCGCAATTCTGAAATTTTTTGCTTTTTCCTGCTCCTCTTAGCATGATAAAGAAGATTCAAAGAGAGTGAGATGCCAGCTCCTTTCATTCAGTCAGTAGCTTCAATCATTTCTGGACGTTTTCAATGGCAAAAATCAATGAATATTGTAAATGCACAAACAGTAATTTCTCCGCATTGCAAGGTGCAATTCTGAAATTTTTTGCTTTTTCCTGCTCCTCTTAGCATGATAAAGAAGATTCAAAGAGAGTGAGGTGCCAGCTCCTTTCATTCAGTCAGTAGCTTCAAACATTTCTGGTATATGAATAACATGTTTTTCAATGGCAAAAATCAATGAATATTGTAAATGCACAAACAGTAATTTCTCCGCATTGCAAGGAGCAATTCTGAAATTTTTTGCTTTTTCCCGCTCCTCTTAGCATGATAAAGAAGATTCAAAGAGAGTGAGATGCCAGCTCCTTTCATTCAGTCAGTAGCTTCAATCATTTCTGGACGTTTTTCAATGGCAAAAATCAATGAATATTGTAAATGCACAAACAGTAATTTCTCCGCATTGCAAGGTGCAATTCTGAAATTTTTTGCTTTTTCCTGCTCCTCTTAGCATGATAAAGAAGATTCAAAGAGAGTGAGATGCCAGCTCCTTTCATTCAGTCAGTAGCTTCAATCATTTCTGGACGTTTTTCAATGGCAAAAAACAATGAATATTGTAAATGCACAAACTGTAATTTCTCCGCATTGCAAGGTGCAATTCTGAAATTTTTTGCTTTTTCCTGCTCCTCTTAGCATGATAAAGAAGATTCAAAGAGAGTGAGATGCCAGCTCCTTTCATTCAGTCAGTAGCTTCAAACATTTCTGGTATATGAATAACATGTTTTTCAATGGCAAAAATCAATGAATATTGTAAATGCACAAACAGTAATTTCTCCGCATTGCAAGGTGCAATTCTGAAATTTTTTGCTTTTTCCTGCTCCTCTTAGCATGATAAAGAAGATTCAAAGAGAGTGAGATGCCAGCTCCTTTCATTCAGTCAGTAGCTTCAAACATTTCTGGTATATGAATAACATGATGTTTTTCAATGGCAAAAATCAATGAATATTGTAAATGCACAAACAGTAATTTCTCCGCATTGCAAGGTGCAATTCTGAAATTTTTTGCTTTTTCCTGCTCCTCTTAGCATGATAAAGAAGATTCAAAGAGAGTGAGATGCCAGCTCCTTTCATTGAGTCAGTAGCTTCAATCATTTCTGGACTTTTTTCAATGGCAAAAATCATTGAATATTGTAAATGCACAAACAGTAATTTCTCCGCATTGCAAGGTGCAATTCTGAAATTTTTTACTTTTTCTTGCTCCTCTTAGCATGATAAAGAAGATTCAAAGAGAGTGAGATGCCAGCTCCTTTCATTCAGTCAGTAGCTTCAATCATTTCTGGTATATGAATAACATGATGTTTTTCAATGGCAAAAATCAATGAATATTGTAAATGCACAAACAGTAATTTCTCCGCATTGCAAGGTGCAATTCTGAAATTTTTTGTTTTTTCCTGCTCCTCTTAGCATGATAAAGAAGATTCAAAGAGAGTGAGATGCCAGCTCCTTTCATTCAGTCAGTAGCTTCAAACATTTCTGGTATATGTATAACATGATGTTTTTCAATGGCAAAAATCAATGAATATTGTAAATGCACAAACAGTAATTTCTCCGCATTGCAAGGTGCAATTCTGAAATTTTTTGCTTTTTCCTGCTCCTCTTAGCATGTTAAAGAAGATTCAAAGAGAGTGAGATGCCAGCTCCTTTCGTTCAGTCAGTAGCCTCAATCATTTCTGGACGTTTTTCAATGGTAAAAATCAATGAATATTGTAAATGCACAAACAGTAATTTCTCCGCATTGCAAGGTGCAATTCTGAAATTTTTTGCTTTTTCCTGCTCCTCTTAGCATGATAAAGAAGATTCAAAGAGAGTGAGATGCCAGCTCCTTTCATTCAGTCAGTAGCTTCAAACATTTCTGGTATATGAATAACATGATGTTTTTCAATGGCAAAAATCAATGAATATTGTAAATGCACAAACAGTAATTTCTCCGCATTGCAAGGTGCAATTCTGAATTTTTTTGCTTTTTCCTGCTCCTCTTAGCATGATAAAGAAGATTCAAAGAGAGTGAGATGCCAGCTCCTTTCATTCAGTCAGTAGCTTCAATCATTTCTGGTATATGAATAACATGATGTTTTTCAATGGCAAAAATCAATGAATATTGTAAATGCACAAACAGTAATTTCTCCGCATTGCAAGGTGCAATTCTGAAATTTTTTGCTTTTTCCTGCTCCTCTTAGCATGATAAAGAAGATTCAAAGAGAGTGAGATGCCAGCTCCTTTCATTCAGTCAGTAGCTTCAATCATTTCTGGACGTTTTTCAATGGCAAAAATCAATGAATATTGCAAATGCACAAACAGTAATTTCTCCGCATTGCAAGGTGCAATTCTGAAATTTTTTGCTTTTTCCTGCTCCTCTTAGCATGATAAACAAGATTCAAAGAGAGTGAGATGCCAGCTCCTTTCATTCAGTCAGTAGCTTCAATCATTTCTGGACGTTTTTCAATGGCAAAAATCAATGAATATTGTAAATGCACAAACAGTAATTTCTCCGCATTGCAAGGTGCAATTCTGAAATTTTTTGCTTTTACCTGCTCCTCTTAGCATGATAAAGAAGATTCAAAGAGAGTGAGATGCCAGCTCCTTTCTTTCAGTCAGTAGCTTCAATCATTTCTGGACGTTTTTCAATGGCAAAAATCAATGAATATTGTAAATGCACAAACAGTAATTTCTCCGCATTGCAAGTTGCAATTCTGAAATTTTTTGCTTTTTCCTGCTCCTCTTAGCATGATAAAGAAGATTCAAAGAGAGTGAGATGCCAGCTCCTTTCATTCAGTCAGTAGCTTCAAACATTTCTGGTATATGAATAACATGATGTTTTTCAATGGCAAAAATCAATGAATATTGTAAATGCACAAACAGTAATTTCTCCGCATTGCAAGGTGCAATTCTGAAATTTTTTGCT